>NC_077224.1:31008228-31029759 GCF_024763615.1 Phlebotomus papatasi
GGAAATTTCCGCAAACATTTTTCTCACTTTCTCTAGCAGGAAACAACAAAATTTCACCAAAAAAAGAATTTGGATCGTGATGCTTTTCAAAAATTCTGTAAAAAACTACTTTGTTGAATTTTTTCCCAAAATATAGCGGTTAATACCTTTAAAAAATTTTTGATACAAGATACCTTAAATTGGATATGATTCTCAAAGAAATTGCCTATACGATGTCCTGTACATTAAACAATATTTTTCAAAACACAATTTTTGTCAAAAATTCTCACCATTAACGTGTAAGCAATTTTTTGAAAAATGTTTCAAAGACAGCTTTTTACATAAAATTTTGTAACGACTTTAATAATTGAGATTTTCAAGAATCGCATCAGAAATAAATGTTTAAAAAAATCGTAAATATAGACCAAATGCTTTTATCTACACCCAGAAACTTCACCACCTTTATATTCGTTCCACCCCATGTTCGCTATACATAGTGTTATTGTTATTGCAGAGCGAGAAAACGTGTTTTATCACATTAACTGTACACTCAAATATACCATTGAACCTACAACCTTACTATATGCAGGATGTTGTTGGTGTTGATGTATGTATTATTTGTTACAGAAAATAAATATAATCCAGTCCAATATATCATAGGCTTGTCATCTGGTACTAAGATATGAAAAAAATAATGGTAAAAGCTTCTATTTTGTATACTCATAATATATAAATTTTCTACAAACATACATGTTATATGCATATTATTCTCGAAGAACCATGATCCATACGCTCTCATTCTCATGACCATGTCACATATAAGATTAATATTAAGATTAATACTTTCTGAACTGCGAGAATGCCAACAAAGGATAGCAAGAGTTTTATCTTGCCTCTCTATTGTGTTTCGCTCGAAAACTGACCGAATCACAGTTGGCACGCATGGAAAATTGCTCGAATAGCCATTAATACGATTCAGAAAGCAATTAATACGAACAGTAATATCTTACTCATCGTATTAATCCACTATAGTGTACTCTTTCTAACACACGTGATATTCCATTTGAAATTTGGATACTATATACCTCTCTCTCCGGCTTTTCTTAATATTAATATTAATCTTATATGTGACACCACGGTCACTATACACATGCGATACACATTACACCAGCTATTTTACACAACTGATTATTATTTATTTTTGAAACAGACCACATTTGTATCTCGTCTTAATGTGAAATACGAAATATTACACACTTTTCTCCTACAATTCTCATTCCTTCAAAGTGTAAGATAATTTATTTCAATACATTGCATTGCGTCAAATAGAACAAGCTGTCAACTGTAAAATTTAATATAATATGTTTTTTTTTAGAATTTTGTGTAATAGATTTACATATGTCGACAGAAAGCCAAAAAGACATTAAAATCATAAATTAAGATTCCATATACATATCTTACAAGCAAAACTCGTTAATTTATAATTGATTGTTTCAGCAATACATATTTTCAATGAAGCAAATGAACGTAATTATTATATGAAATCGTGAATTATTCAAAGTTTACTGTTTGAAACTGTTAAGAACCATTCAGAACTATATTGTACAATATAATGACCAAATGCCAAAATTAAAAGCCTTTAAAATAAAATATTAAAAAAAGAAAATAAACAAGTCTGACGATGTTTTTGAGATATTCCACATGAAAGCTTTTGTAGAAGAAAAAACAGTAAAAGAATAAATACAAAAAACATAATTGTCTTCGAGCTTTACTCAGGACATCCTAAGTAGTGAATTAATATAAACAATACATTCCGTCGTGATAAAAATATACTTGAAACTTTTTTAAAGCTGGATCGTGATGTATACCCTTAACAATTCGTGATCAGAAAGTTGTAAGAAACACTTTGATAAAGTTTCAGCTTAATCTAAAGGTCATATTTTTTCTTTGTGGTTATAGTAGGATAAAGTAATCTTCTTTCGAACATTCATACATTTGAATAATGTGAATTTTCTTTTGTTTTATCCATAGAGATTTAATCAATTCTATTAAATATTACTTGTAGTTAGCTTATTATTTTATTAATTATTGCTAATTACGTGACAATTATGTGTAAGTCTCTTAGGAAAAATAAAAGAAATGCGAAGGTATGAACGTTCGAAGGGAGAATCCTTTCCCCTAAATAAAATAATTAACAATTTTATCTAATACGACCTTTCGAGATATGGAAAGTCGTGATATGGCAAGATTGAAAAATCAGTAATTATAAAATATAATAAATCCAAGTATTGCTATCTTTACGTAATTTCAAGATCTTCAATACATTCCAAATGTTTGGGCCAATTTTAGAGAACTTATCTGATTTATAAACTCTTTAAATTATAGGTAAGATTTCTTATCTAAATATTTATACTACAAAATATTTTTGCAAAATATTTAAGTTCAAACTTTAAGATAAATTAAAGAGTTGTTTTTTTTTTAAGAAAAGTCCATTTCAGTTTTAAATCGCAATTTGTGATACCAGAAATTTCTTAATTTACAATTATTTTAGACTTTGTTTAAATTTATTTACTTATTATTATTATTCTACCCATTGTGCATTTTTATACAGAGTCTTTCAAACTTTCATATTAAAGAGCAATAAATGAAAACAAATAAATTTTATCGACAGAGCTATTTCTAATGGGATCTCTTCAGTCGAAATAGGATTTTACGGATAATGTATTCAAAAATATTGCTTTGTTTTATGCTTGAAAAAGCATCAGTAAAGCCTTATACATATTTTTTTCCTTCTATCCTTTTCCTTACACGGATGTTCCAGAAATTCCTCGCCATAAGAGAGTTTCATATATACGGAATATCGTTAAATCTCAAGAAAGAATTGATTCAGCTCTTGTTCACTCAACAACAAAAAGTTCAAGTACACAATTATTGACTACTGAAGAAAAGACGCGTCTTTTCATGTCCTTTATTCCAAACCATTTTCCGTTGACACGCCAAGCATGACATAATATTCCAGAAGCTGCATAATATGTCTATATAGTATATTGAAAATTGTGCCATAAACATCGTGGCACATTTTTATGGAAATCGTTATACTTCACGCTATGATACTCAAAAAAATTCTTAGGCATACACATGTGTATTCATTGTGACTCCCTAAAGTATAATCATCGACTTTTCCCCTATATTGTATATGCGCATATATTTAGAGTTTTCTTTTTGCGTACGCAATGTCAACAATTGATAGACAAGATTGACATTCAAGGTCTCCATACGAAATACGTATAACGATATGAAATCTTCTTTTTACATATAACTTTATTCTTACACTTTATGAGATATTATTGTAATTTATTGAAGGTGCAATGTTCCAAGGACGTATAATAGCTATTCATTTTCTAAAATAATTAATGATCGTATTATAAAAACAAAAAAAAACCAAATTTATGAGCGTTTCACACTCTTTTGCTTTCAAGTATCAAGGATTCCGAAAGCAAATATTTTGTTCATTATATCCCTTACAGCTTATGATCTTTAAAAAAAACCTTAGGTAAGCTTTTCTTAATGGCCTCTACACACTAGAGAATTTTATGTCCATATTGAAGCAAATTCTGTAAGCTTGTGTAGGCAAAACTCTTCAATATGGACATAAATTTCTCTAGTGTGTTGAAGCCGTAAAAGACTTACACATAATAATCAGTAATTGATAATAAGATAACTAATACTTAATAAAAATGCGTAAGTCACTTAGGAAAAATAAAAGAAAATTCACATTATTCGAAAGTATGAACGATCAAAGAGAAGATACTTTACCCTACAGAATGTATGATATCATAATACATACAAAAAATTTTTCGAAGATGTTAAAATATCTCTAACTCAGTTTTTTTCGATTTTTAGATTTTAATGCATTTGGAAAGACAATTTAATAATTTTTAGATAATATAAGTCACTAAATTTCATTGTTAGAAATATGTTTTTTTAATTAAACACTTTTCTGATAGCTTGTCCAATTCGTTTGAAGGAAACGGGCACAAAAAAGATTTATCGTTCAAATTTCTTGAAACAGGGATCTAACTTAAGAAAGTTGATCCTTTGTTTCCTAAAAAAAATTGCCCGTCACTTATAATTACGAGGAACCAACTCAAAAAAAAATCATATTTTGAAAGATAAAGGGGGGTGCAAAGCATCTCAGATTTTGCGGTTGAGATAGTTGCTATACTTCAGAAGTTCTTTCGCATATTTTACCGCTTACTAATTCATAATCTATTTATTGAACATGTTGAATCACTCAAAATATAGCCCAAAATAGCTTACGATTTATTTATTAATCGCATTGACATATTATATTTTAATGTTTTTTTAAATAAAATTATGAAGTAAAAGAAATGAAATTGCTACAATAATAAGAAACAATTTGAAAAGTAATAAAAAATATATGAAAAAGTTGAATTTGGGTTGGAAATTTTAATATTCAAAGAAGAAACCCCTTTCAGAACAGATAACACCGGAAACAGACCACAATTCGTACCAAAAATATTCCCTCGGCATTATTTTCGGTTTTTCTAACTCTTAATAATATTTACTAATAGTATTTAGCTTATATTAAATGATTATTAAAAGATTAGATCAGTTTTAGAATGTGGGGCTACTTTTGTATTTTTGCCCAGAAAGCTCATTTTTGATTGAACCTCAAATTATAAATTTTTAGCCCAGGTATTTTCTCAAATATTGTTTAAAATTGTTCTTAGTTTTATATATGAAACTATTTCAGTCAATAGAACTGGATATTACAGCGTTTTCACGGTCCAAACCAGGTGTATTTAAACTTACAAAGGGAGTATTTAATGTTTTGAACGGTAGTGTAGGTATATCATCCCTATGATTGTGTTTGTGTGTGTATATATATATCCTTATATACATACACATATATCCACATATATCCATATATCCATATATCGTCGGTTGCCTCAGCAACTGTGCTAACTGCATTTTGACAACTTTTCAGGAGACAATTTTTTCTTTTTATTAATGTTTCAATGAAAAACAAACCCCGAATGAATTATTTTATATAACAAATATTGAAAGAATAATAAATAATCTGACAGTTACTGCAAAGAAATTAGAGAAAAGTAGATTTGTTATACTAAAATTTAAACATTTTCTGAAAGAATGCACAATATGCAATTGTTCTAACTGACATCGTTGATAAAAAGTCTATCTGCAATGTATGGAATTTTTGCAGATAGCACAATTTGTTTATTATATTCAAAATATAATAAAAAAAATTATTATTTTTTTGCTTTATTAACTACGAAGATACCAGAAATTTTTTTTTATTTATTTTAATCTACCCCAGAATTTATATTTTATGTGTGTTTTTATCACCGCTGTTTTTTATAGGATCTCTGCAAACGATTCCTTCTGAAAGTGTGTTAAATTAATCAGAAAATAAATAATTTATAGGAAACGAACGATCTGTGATATGAAGAGGTACTTCTACAATGATTTACAATTCCTAGAGGAGTTAATAAAATTGCCCGAATTAAAAAATATGAAAATAAAAATTTTCTAAATGATTGTATTAAAATAATATCAATGATATCAATTTTATTCCTGATTATTTACAATTTTTAGAGTTTTATCAATTTTTAATTTTTGTACATAGTATTTGGAATCTTCTTCTGACAAAAAATGTAGAATGCTTGAGATATCATTCTTTTTTTCTTTCGGTACCTCATATGAAAATTTCATTTTTTTAATCTGTTGAGTGAACACATCTGGAGGTGTTGATGAATTTCGCTTTCGTTTACGAATCACGGCTTCATGCCAGTTGTTGGATGCATCCACAATGAAGTTCAACTTAAAAGCTGATAGGGCATCTGAAGAATACTTTATTCTGCGCACTTTTGAGAATGGTACTTTGTCCCAGGAGAACAAAGTTGCCTTCAATGAAAATTGAAGAAAATCATTTTCTTCCATCTCAAATATCTTAAGCTTCACATTTGGGAAATTGAGTGTGCGCATAAGATGGAGAAGTTTGGTCGGGCTGGGAATTTCGTGATGCTTAAGGCTACGCTCAAGAACACTATGAACTGCATCTACTTCTTGGATTCTTGAGTGTCCGGGTTCCGAGAACTTTTGTTCAATACTTTGGAGTTTTGGATTGTCATGTAGGACTTGTAGCAGTGTAGTAGACATTATTCTGTTGCGATTTTGAGGAATGCATGAGTCACTCCATAATATAATTTTATTTACATCTGGATGATCTTGAAGAACGCCCTGGATATTTTTGTAAAGGGCGCTTGCCAAATCATCACCCGTCCTTCCGCTCACAGCCTCGTTCCAAATGGAACAGTAAGTTACTCCATTGAGATTACACCGTCCAGTTAAATTATACACGTTAAACTTCCTCTTGTAGTAAAAAGTGCTGACAAAACTCTTAGGTAGTGGAATAGTATTTTGCAGGTCAAATGAGATAACAGCAGTCTGCGGATCAATTTTTCTGTCACGGTTTCGCTCCTCCTTTGCTTGCGCATTATTGCTAAGATGCTTTTGCGAATCCTCAGCTGATATCCTTCCCAATTGTGACAAATTACATGTAGGACACATGTCCTTCTTGGGCTTGTGGAATGAAAGGTTGAAATTAAATTGAAACACGTTTCTATAAACTTTCTCTGTAATTTTGGAATCGGGATACTTCTGCCTGAAGAGTCGGTACATCTTAGAAACATTGAGATGTGACTCCAAGTATTTTTTCGAAGAATCCGCTCTGCAATAGTGTGATTCTATGCAGGGGAAACTTGCAATGTGTTCACGCACACAAGCCAGATCTGTTTCTAAGTAATTGGGGCCACGATTCCTCCTTCTTTTGACATTGTCAGGGACACCCTCTGGAGTTTGAGTGTTCTCGAAGTAATAATACACCTTAGTGCTGCTAATGTTTAAGGTGTTTAGAAAAAAACTTCTTACACACTTGTTGTGTGATGTTATTTCTGTCCAGGTAATATAGGTAAGTGAACGTGCGTCGAGAAGGACCCTCAATTTTTCTTTTGGCCTGGAATCTTTTTACAGATTTTGAAATGAAGATTTTCTTTTCAGCTTCTGAGAGATTCCAAAACCTCTGAAAATTTGTAATTCTGTCGTCCTCACTGAACATTTTACATGATCTTCGGCATGTTGTACCACAGCTCTCCCTCATTTTTTTCGCTGGCACAAGTTTTCCTGCTCTGTTAATATACTCCATTCCAGCGTCCTTGCACTTTTTGCGGCGATTTTGGACCCATGATTCTGGATCAGATTTCTTCTTGCAAGTTGTCTCAGAATTGTCTAAAAAAATACAGCACAAGATCAGAAACTACAGAACAGAATTAGGTTAGAAATGAAGAAACGCTTATTTTATTGAAAGTTTAGTAAAAAGTCAAAGTTATATTCTCACATTCAGTTGGCAAAACATCTCCAATGGAAATTTCGGCTCCAGCGGGACCAATCAGGGAATCTTGTGACAAAGTAATCATAACATTATCCGAAAGATTTGGCTCATTTTCTTCGGCATCAGGCTGGGCAGAAGGACCTGGTTCACTCATTAACATCACTTCTGAATCATCAATTACATTGATGAGAGTATGAGTTAAATCCTGATCAGATTCACTATGTACAAATTCGTCAATCTCTGCTTTTACCGCACCTGCATTCTTTTGAGGTGGAGCTGACGCTGGATGATTTTCTTTTCTGTGTGGCATTTTCTCTGCTCTTTCTTATAAAATCCTAATTTAACAATTAAAACCATAAGTATTTTCATTTAAAAACAAATAAAACACAAACTTACAGTTCTGAAATCACAAATTTGCTTTCACCTGCTCAATTATTTAGGAAAAACTTTATCACAATTGCAAAGCGTCTGTTTTGTTTTGATAGACTCGCGAAGAATAGAAATGTCAAACTGCAAATAGTACAGTTGCTGACGAAAAAAAATAGCGCCATTTTTCGGTGTCTTTTTGTGCTAACTGCAGGAAATTTAGTAGATAGCGCAGTTGTTGATGAAATTTTGTTACTATCGTACAGTTAGAACATTTTCACGGAAAAATATCTATATATAGAGAAAATTTCAAACTTTTTATATAACGTAGTTTAATAGAGAAAATTCAATAATATCAAAATATGCAAAAAGCTGAAAATCGCAAAAATGCAGTTAGCACAGTTGCTGAGGCAACCGACGATATATCCACATATATCCATATATATATATATATATATGGATATATGTGTCAAAATGCAACAATAAAATGTGAAAGTTTTCCTGAAAAATTAATACGGAAGGAAGGAAGTGCATACAATCAGTTGAAAATTTCATAGTGTAATATCCAAACTTTACTGAAGCGTCAAAATCACAAATTGCAAAAGTTTTATGAATAGAGGACCAGCCCGATTTTTAATTTCAGGATACTAAGGAAAACTCCGTTTCAAATTTCCAATTTAGAGCCACTTTATTGTATTTGAATTTGCCAATTTTCATAGCTCATTGTATCTTGGGGTACTTCACCTTTCTCGTAAGTATACAAAAAGTAAGACACCCCTGTAGTTAAAAAAAACGTTTTATATACTACATACACACTTTGCACATAGATATAAACTTTGTATTGTATGTACATTTTGTATATATTATTTATATTATAAATATTGTACTACCGAAGCATAAATTTCGAAAAATTTGGTAAAAAACTTATTTCTGCAACTTTACATATAAATTAGCAATTAGACTTATTATAGTAAATATCAGTGGTATATATATAGATGTGTGTGTGTGTGTTTATTGCATTTCACAAAATCGAAATACATGCAGAAATATCACATTGGTAAATTTACATTTTAGTACCATAGCATACTAAAAAAGTTAGTGACTTGTTAGACCACGAAATCTGGATAAATTCTTTTTCCAGTTCTGTTTATTTCACCATACTGAGGAGTTCACTTCGTAGGAAAACGAGAAGAATTCTTACGAAAAAGTTTTTCTGAGACAATCTTTATTTTATATTTCTCAAGTATACCAATGCTGGTAGTAGTTGAGAAATCATTCCCCATTTGATATCCTTTTTTTTCTGCAACCGTTTCACCCATTCCACATCAAACATCTAGACTTATGGGGAAAGTTTTCGCCCACTGACAATCACCAAGTGAATCTGCGACAAAGAGACAAAAACTCCAAGTGATATCGTGTGAATCGAATATGTTGCTGAAAACGGATATTATTCTATGTATAGCGTGTCAAAGAATGTTTCCCCTGTTTAGAGGGTGGCTTCCATATTCCCAACCAATAAGACATAGGTATACAAAAAACACATAGGACATTTTCAACAAACGCACACAAAAAAGAACAGAATTTCTATCATTTTACTAAACCACCCTATGTCATCCCACCTAAACTACCAAACGGGGTAGCTATATAAGCATGAGCAGAGTGAGAGACAAAGTCACAGAAATGAACATCAGTGCTTTCTCCCATTACCACTCCTTTCACCATTTCATTTTCACTGAGCTCACATTAAACTCCACAGTACACAGGAAAAGACATTTGCTGGGAAATATCTGCATGGTTTTGAAGTACATAGCACTAAAGAAATACCAACTTTTCACAACTATCACAGTATCAGATACACTTTTAGTAGTACACTTAGAGTGTCTGTCCCTATTACAAAGGTAAAAGTTGTATCATAAACTTGCAGAATTTCGAAGTACACAAAATTGGATCCCTTTTCAACCAGTTTAAATCAATTTCATAAGTATATTCGCATTACTTTTAATATAATCCAAATAATTTAAGACTTTTAAAATTAATTTGCGCTCTGAGATGCGATTTACGATAAAGAAAACATTTTAATCGCTCTTCATTTCTTTTGATTCCAAATTGTATTATCTCATTACACCCCTATACTCGAAAAATGGGTTTCAGATTATATGGTTTATCTTAATGGTCTGCTCTAATTTCTCAAGAGATGAAACATTATGAAAAATTTTCAATTCAATTTATAAATTAAAAAAAAAACACTGCAAATTGCATGTTGTTTTATAAATTCAAGATTTTCGAGAACTGAGCTAATCGTAAAAACCGAGTAACGTGCAAAATTCAGATATTACATATATTTTCTTGGGGTACATAATGGGTTAAGTAGCAGAGCGTTGATCTATTGCCCCATAATCACAGGTTCAAATCTTCTGTTCAATGCAATATTCGAATGGTATAACCAGTAAGCTTCATTCCCTGGTAAAAATAAAAGGGGTTAAATTGATCCATCTGGTAAAAATGAAAGAATCACCGAAGATCCTTTGAAAGTGTCCCTGCTTTGACACTCATTTACCTCCGGAATAAACGAACAGAAACAGTGAAATGAGAAAATTTACCATGTAATAAGTTCGTAATACATAATACATAATCTAACATAATAAATTTGCATACAAAAATTCAAGATCAAGATACAAGTGATGCTTTCAAAAGTTCAAATAAGATGCATCCTTTTGAAAAGGATGGATTATACTCTAATTTGATCCTTTCATTTTTACCATGTACTTTATATCTCAGAGGTCGAAAGTCGGAATTAGAAACCCTATCCCAGTATGTGAGAAAAAAATACTGTATGTGTAAAAATTAGTAAGCAAAAAAATCTTGTTCCTTTCATCTGTAGGATATTGTCATATTATATTATTAATTCAGTAGACATAAATGCAATTGAATTTACACCAAAAATTGATAATCGGTTAATAATTTGGTTCAATGCCCACGGAATTAGTTTAGTTTTGCCAAGAATTCAAAGATTTTTTATGGTCTATACACACTAAAGAATCTTACGTCCATATTGAAGAATTTCTCTTGCACGAGCGTAGGAAATTTACTTTAATATGGACATAAATTTCTCTAGTATGTAGAGACCATAGATAAATTCAAACTTACGAAATCGGTCGTGAAATAAGATCTAAAAAACAGTTCAACTTCCAACCTTGAAAGCTTATTAGAATCAATGATTCAATAATATTGTCGTATATGAATAAAAAATCGACTTATTCCTTATATCGATAGGAAAGAGATTTAGTTGTATCAAAGTAACACCGTTCGGAAAGTTTTAAATTTATTTGAAAAACTCTAAAATTCAATAAATTTAATAGTTCCTCCCGACGACTACCGGACTATCCCTTCGATGTAAATTCTACGGCGGTTTCACAATTTTCTGAACAAATTTGAAGTTATGCAAAGTTGTGAACCAAAAATGAATCAATAAATTGATAAATTAATTACATTTTTATCTAAATTGCAGTGTTGTTGTGACAAATCATTGCATACAACTGGGAACGCAAAACTGATTATGATTATCATTCTACTGTGAGTTTAAGTTTGCAGGGTAAGAAACATATTGCCCAACGCACAATAACTTTTGTTTAGTAAACATGTTTTTGACATTTCAATTAGAATGAGTGAGATCTAGATCTAGTCATCTCGCTCTCTCTCATAAGAAATTTCGAAAACATGCTTACAAACAAAAGTTATTGTGCGCTGGTCATATGAAATTAAAAATTCCGCGTACGGTATTCACAAATCAACTTGGTTAATGTTTATATTCTTAAACAAATTTCAATTTTGCAAAATAATTTTGAAAACATACAATGAATGAGGTGTCCTTTATATTGTTCCAAAAGTTTAAACACAAATATACCTTTTTCCTATACTATTTGCAGATAAGACCACATGAAGAGATCCAATCCTTCCGATTCTACACGGATATTCCATGACCCATCATAATATCAACATAAGCGTCCCAAGTAAATTAATAACCGAACCGTCAATGTATATTTGTAAATACAGAGAGAAATTATGTTTTGCCATGTCTATTTATTAATCCTGTATATGATCAACACGTTGTGTGTACTAAAAAGCCCTTTCCGTCTTCCGTTCAAGTATAAAATTGCTACTCTCATCGTGTACATTTGGCGTGTTGCACAACCAAGTGATATTAGTAAAAGGGTGGCATAGGCACGTGATGGGATTTTCATTTGACGCTACTGTTATTGTCACTAATGGCTTGTATATATCACATGGGGTGAAAGGTGGACAAAAGCAAACGGGCCCTAGATATGGATGATAGTGGTTCAGACTATGAGTGTTTCACACATTGCATAGTTTGTCCAACCAATAGCTATCAGATAAACATTCATTAATTTTGCAACAAACAATTCTACACCAAAAGGGAAAAAGTTTTTTGCAGTATCTGGCTCTATTTGATTTACGTTTAACCTACATAGTATCTATATTTCAAAGAGTACTTTTGATGGTTTTAATTTACACATTAATTTCCTTGCAGTCCATATTTACTGTAATTTATTTATTAATACATTTTGTTATAATACTCATACATTTATATATAAAAACACACAAATATTCACATAGCTTTGCATACACTCTTAGCAATTGCCCTTAAAATGCATTGAGGTTAATTACATTTTAAGTAAATAATAATGGTAAAAAATAAATTTGTTTAATCAAATAGCAACAAATATCACCAAATTTTGCAAACATAGAAAAAACCAAATGCACAAGAAAAACAAACAATTGTAATGAATTTGCATAATTTTACACCATGCGTGCAATTAGGGAAATTCAAATGCAATTTCCTACCATATATACATATATTTTTTTCATCTACACCAGCTACCAAATTACATTCCAATATCATTCCCCTAGCAAGTGTGTACACTTAGCGTCCATTAGTGTTTTCAATATAGCATAGCCATTTATTTTAAATTCCGACCATCTCATATTGTTATTAAACAATTTATATTTCATTTCATTCCACACAATATCATTTGTAATTCATGCATTAAATACATTAAGTACTTTGATAAAAACACATATACAATTCCTTTGGACAAAATTTAAACCATTCATTTTCAATAAATATCCATTCACATCACTAAACAGCAATTCCAAAATCCCTTGTAGCACAAATTTCTGTCATTTACAATTTGCATTTCCATAGTAAATCCATTTTACATCATTTAATATTCCATACACAGAACAGAAATTTTCCACCCAAAAGGTGAGAATTTCAAGCAGAGACAATTCTCTATGCATATGTAACATCTATTAAGGGTAATTTTATTATTCCGCTGTATATTCAAATATTATACATCCAAATTTTATTACCAAGCAAACTGACTTAAAGACACATTCGTCATTGAAGGTCTCCAAATAAAAAAATTAAACGTTTCTTCAAAATATACCTATTTTTTATTACACTATAAAAAGCAAAAGGATCAGATGTGATACTTTCAAAAGATTTAATGACTTTCCAGAATTTTCAAAAACGTATCTTAATAGAAAATTGTAGATCCCCTAAAGCTCTTATTTATGTAGGCCAAATATATGCTGTGATATATTAAGAAATATAGTAAAAAACATACTAACTTCAGCATATAATTGATCATATTGGTCATACTGGACCCAAATTTAGAAACATGTTTCCACACTTATAGGTCACAAAAATGTGATACTATTTAAAATATTGGGGGGTGAGAAAAACAGAGATGACAATAAAATTCAAGTCTACTCAAATTTACTATTGACCGGCCACCTATTCATTTCTCAGTCGCACAATTTCGTCTAGCATTTATCTTAATATTATATTATATTTATATTGAAGAAGCTTATATATATATATTATATATATATAATCTGTACTTATATATAAATAACAACATGGCCAAATAAATCCTTCAGACTTGTAAAAATTAGATTTAAATCTAAAATTGCGATATGGTTTATATCATATCTATAGTTTCATTTCATTACTGTAATAATTTTGCTAAAAGTCAGACTATTAACTTCGGCTTCATCACACTATGAAGTTGGACTGTATCTATCTTGGTCGTCCATCTTTTCAAATTTTACGATCCCTATACTGCCTTAGAACGATAACTTTTGAGTAGAACCATTTGAAGTTGCAAATTGAAATTTTTCACAAAAAGTAAAATTTCAAAAATCTAACCCATTAAATTTGCTCTGGACTTTCTTTGGCATGAAAATAATTGTAAGTATTTCTTTATAACGTATATAATAAAATCAATCTCTAGTACAAACATGACTAAACTATAAATAGTTCCTAACCATTTAAATAAATCACTCAGAATTAACAGATGAGTAAACGTGTCATTCGTACTTTAATTGAAGTACTTTAATTTTTTTATATATTCATTATATTTTAATTTACTACGATATATAAATTATATAGTTTACACATAAAGTTAGTAAAACAATCAGGAAAGCTCTACTCAGAAGGAAGCATACGACAGAAATTCCTTCCAGACGCCGTCATGGTGCCATACATATGGATATGGAAGTTGTAGAGTAAGAAAAATAAGGAACGTTTATATTATATTTCTCTCGTAGGGCACTTTTCTCATTTCAATGTAAATGAAAAACTATGCCACACAAAATGCTATGTAAGTAAAATGAAATAAAGTACTTGGCAACAAGAAATATCTTCCATACGAACTTTACAGTAAATCCTGGTTCCTGTATGAACCATGCTTATATAAAGTGTAAAAGAATTGGCAGAGCGATAAAGACTTCGTAGAGTGCTTGACTGCGTGAGATCGGAGTTATGCTTTTAAAATTGATTTGATATTGCTCATCATCAAGACTTCTTTCTAAAATAACAGTTGCAACATTATACCCTTCAATAATAATAAAAGGCACTTTTTTGTGTTATACCTAGATGAGGCTCACCTCATCTGGTCTGAGGATGGTAAGGGTTGGGCGTGTCAAAGGAGTAAAGGATTGGGATTGATGGAGCACGGCCGTCGACTGGGTTGGCATGTGTCGAATGTGTAACTCAAAGACCTTTCTGTAACAAGTCTAATTTTTCACAATTCTATTTGAGAATTGCGTACTATATAGTTTTATTTTCAATATTTGAAAAAAATCTTTAAAAAAAAAGTGACATATGAATGCAATATTCTCTTGAGCAATTTTCGAAACATACCGAAATAAAAAGAGACATTTTAATTATAACATTACTAAAATTACTTAGGTTACAAGTTTCTTAAAATAAAAAAAAATAAAGAAAACCATAAGCCTTTGCTCTATCCTAAATGATCCTGTAGCTTACAAATAATTATTTATTTAAAGTAAATGGTAATCCATAGTTTCATAGAAAGTTTTAACAGTGCGGTCTGTCGAAATTAAGACTTTGCAACTGTATAAAATCTCAATATAGAAATATATTATTTACTCTCTTATTTATATAAATACTGTAAGTATAAAATTACATGAAGCTTTTATCGATCTCACCCTCACTAGCACACCTCTTCTTTCTTTATATAGTTCCACAGTCTGGACGCCACAATCCACATATAGTAATTCCGCCTTAGAATCACTAAATCCAACACGACAGTCTCTACCCTGACCTATAATAATCATCACATCACTTTCTTTTACATATAAACGAAAATAATAACAGCAATAAACATTGAGCAAAATCTATATAAAATGACCTTATGAATTTTCTTTTCAAAAGTAATACCAGAAACTCACACTTGCTACAATTATCAAAAAAAAACATAGAATATCCGATTTATGATTCAAGTGCCTCGGGCTGGTATCCCTTTCAAGTCATCTGAAATTTCCTATAAAATAAAAGGTATTTGAATTGAATATAGTAAGCTTCACTGCCCTTAATTCTGAAGAACATAAAGTTAATTAAGATATGAACGAAGACACAGAATAATCAAAAATTCAATTAGGAGACATAACTTACGTTGAAACTTTAAATATCTATTTAAAAAAAGCTATTCTTATTTCATATTTGTAAAAATAATTATAGGAATCTTTGAAAAAGATTTATAAACCCTAATATGATTACTGAACGTAAATCTATGAATCCAAAAATATTGTACATCTTTAATATGACTACAGATTTTATAAAAGTTTTGATTTGATTTTTATAATAATTCATCTTATAATATGAAATATAATATTGCGTTCATTTATCACAACCATTTTGAATGTTTTTTTTTACTAAATAATAATATTCACATTCATAAAGTTTACTCAAAATATAAATTGCGTGCTACTCGGTCATTCATATATTCTCATAATAAATAAATTACACATAAATGACTTTCTTTATATATGTGGAGAGAACAGAAAAATTTTATATGAAAATTTACAATAGCACACCCCCATTCGTAGCACGTTTCATTTAGGGAAAATAAGGTAGGGACACCCCTTACTGTCGGTACTTATGTTTCAGTCAAAAAATTATAATAAATTCAGAATTAGTAACATGTCAATAAATAGTAGGTGTAATGGCAATAAATCGCGACCTAACCGTTACATTTCATTGTAGTAAATTATAACTTTTCATATAAAATTGTATAATGAATAAAATATACCGAAAGTGATAATAATTTCAAGTATTCTACAGATATTTTTAAACAATGTGAAAAATCACATGTAATTCAGGAATTCAAATACTGATCTGGTATTTATTATATTAAAAAAAAACATCTAAACTTAAAAAATATATATTTTTATTAAAAAAAATTCCTTTTATCAGTGCGTGTACTGTACATAATATATCCGGTGACAGCCGAAATCCCGAACGCCAAAATCCCGAAAGGGCCAAAATCCCGAATGTTCAAAATCCTGATAGGGATGAAATTATATGGAGGAAAATGTTTAGAATAATTTCCCAAGACACAAAAGATTTCCCTTTGCCTCCAGCAAAGAATTTGGGATTTTGACTTTCGGGATATTGGCGTTCCGGATTTTGTCTTTCGGGATTTTGGCTTTCGGGATTTTGACCGGGACCCGGTAAGGAAAAAGAATCTTAGTTTCAGAAAGAAGGAATTTCTATTATGTTGAAAATTAAGATTTTTCCTGGTATTTTATAAAATGTATAAATTCATAATTTTCTTTTGAATTTGAAGATTATACAATTTTAAATAAATTTACATAAATACATATTACATTAATAATAGTGGATATATTGGGTATTATTAATGTAATATGTATTTATGTAAATTTATTTAGAATTGTATAATCTTCCAATTCAAAAGAAAATTATGAATTTACACATTTTACAGAATACCAGGAAAAATCTTAATTTTCAACATAATAGAAATTCCTTCTTTCTGAAACTAAAAGATTCTTTTTCCTTACCCCCATTCTCTTAATCAAAGGAAATTGTTCACTTTCGTAAAGTTAAGAGGCACCAAAAATTTATTATTACACAAAATATAGTACCTATATACCAAGTGATGTTAACAGAATAATCTTGTGGAAATCATGTCGCGCTCTCAAATTCCTCACAAAGGCTCCCCAAGCACTCATTCCTCGGAGTTAGCACATTTTCCGAGAGAACCGAAAGAGAATAAAATATTAATCTTTACTTAGTTCAAGTTTATTCTAGTCAGATCTTTTTAACCGACATAAAATTTGTTCTCATTCTTCTTCTTGACCTTATCATACTGTTCATAGAGTTTATGGTTCATTCATTGTGTTTAGGCATCCCTTACCGACAGAATCTTTTATATTTTTAGACACTTAAAAAACAATTTTTATAGGTTAACTTCTCTACCTAGGCTTCCCTGATCAACACATCCAACAAAATAACAGATTGCCCTGTATTATGGTTGACTGTTTTCAAAATAAAATTTAGAAACTAAGTGGAAAAATAGATTACAAGTAATACAAAACTCAAGGAAATAATTTTGAATATATTTTCCCTTCCAAATTTAAGAAATAGTAACATATTTTTCTTAAAATCCTAAAATCAGACAGTCTAAATTGAGTTTGGAAAGGCAGCATTTAAGAATGTATTAAGTTTAATCCCTTATAGTTCTGAGAGTGAGAAGATATACACATTTAGTCACGATATTTTTTGCTCTTTTGCAATAGTCTTAATTGTTACAAAAAATCCCAATCAAAGCTCAAAAGTTGTTAAAAATATTTTGTATATAATAAATTTTTAAAATTATTTAAACATTTATCTATTTCCTTTTATGGTTCACAAAAAAGCATATTATATAAATATATATTTTTCAAAGAATTTTTCCTCGTTATTTTCTATATTTTTTCAGCACAATATGACAACAAATGAAATCTTTCCCACTTTTTCAGTCACAGCATCTCATACATCAGCAATCTATGGATAGAATTTATATAATTTGAAAATTGCTTCTCTCCAACAATTCAACAACTCCCTCATATAATACTCATTCCATTGAATGTGTCAGGGATAGGGCGAGAAAAGAGACGCGAATGAAAGCGTTGGGAAATTAAATTCTTAATAAATATCACGAATACTGACTGAATGAAGGCAATCAACTAGAAATTCTCTTCACATACACTGAATGACTTGTGTCTGCATTATTGACAATATACCACCAAATAAAATCAATATCCCTTCGACCTGTTGAATTATATAATATCAACTTATGTACAGCTATGAAAGAAAAATCTGTGATTTAAATGCTTTTTCATCATGTCGTTCTCAAGACTTATTTGAGGTTTATATTGAATATACCACAAACAGGTCTATAATCTTCAATTATTAAGCTAGGCCAATTGTATAATATCGTTAATTTTATAATAATAGAGAGAAGTGGGGAAACTGAAATGGTGCACCTATAAAATAGGACGTTTTTCTCCTATTTTTAAAAGAAGCCGGACCTTATCATAATATAATTCAGTTCCACAAATTAACTGTGAAGCTGAATTGTATGATGATAAAATTCAGTTTCATTTCAAAATGAGAAAAAGAAAGCTCAATTTTAAAGCTGCACCACTGCCCCCTACTTTTAGTTGAGATTCTTTATTAGTCGTTTTCTTTAATTTCTACATTTTTTTATGAAATAAAGGAGAAAAAACATCTAAGCTGTAATTCGAACTCTATGCCACAAAAGTGCTTTTGTATTTTTGTATTATTTCTAATGATTTATAAAATTGCAGTTCAATTCATGTGGAAGAGTATTTTAAAAACATCTTTTCGTAAATTTTAATCTTTCGCGTTATTTTGCCCATATTTACCGGTTTACAGACGATTTGAACTAATTAATAAATCACCAAAAAGATTGCTCTTGTCATCCAATGGGTTAACTCTTTCCGGACCGCAGCATATACTGCAAGGCAATTTCACCATTTTTCAAATGAAAAATATCTAAGCTCAGGAATTATAATTGAGGTCCTACAAAAAATATTTAACATTTGGAGATGCTTATAGTTTGTAATCATCCACAAGAATTTGATTTTTATAAGTTCTGAATAATTAAAAAAAAAACATTATTTTCCACAGAATATGCATATGCTGCTTTGGGTACTCAGAGTCCCAAAAGGGACGAAAGAGTTAACCCTTAAAGGACCAGTGGGTCATCAATCATCAGCACATAAACAACTTCAGTAAGGTACATACATATAAGTAACAAACCACTGTCGCACTGTGTGATAGCCCACTGGTCTCTAAAGGTTTAGTCGTATAGTATCTAATTCACTCTACGATTTTAAGATCCGCTTTCGAATCTCCTTTAGGTCACGAGAATATGTCATTTGCTTGAGGTGTTCTAATCACAAATGGTTAGCTTCAGTGCAGATAATTCCACAGAGCTGAATTCCACAGGACACAGAATCCTATCCTATAAGACAAAAAAGTACACAACTCTAAAATCTCGCTTTCAAAAAGGTCTTATTCCATAGAATGTTTACCGTTTTGATATATGTTTTTACTTGCGTATTTGTAATGAAATTATATCTCCGACAAAAATAATCATGAATTTCGAATTATTATTCATACTCGCTTGAAATCAGTTGTTTAGAATATTATAGAGTTGAAAAATTAAAAGTCTGCCGGATCTTAATATTCATTACGAATATCATAGGGCAACTGTATACCAAATTTCTGCTTAGTTGCATGCCAGCGCCAAAGTTTCTAGTTTAAAATGTAATATTTTTAATAAAAATTAATTAATTTATGTTTTTTACTTATTTTTAAGAAGTGTTACTTGGAACCTTATAGATAGTTTATTATCTTTGTTTTCTCCTAAATCATTCTTAATAAAATTTAAAATAAATTTCGATCACCTTGATTCCTATAGTCTCTTGCCCTTTCGGAATTCTTTTAAAGTGTTTTTCATATCATCTCGTTCGTCGAAGCAACATTTTTTTTTTTGGATTGTATAATCTCTAGAGTATGCAAAAACTAAAAATTCATGGAAATTTGAAGAACAAAAGAAGTGGCCGAAATTGCAAAGTGGCCGAAATTAGGTATATTTTCCCTGTCTACATGATGCTTTTGAAACATTAAGTAAATCGAAATGATATATTACTTGGATTGATCTTAAATTGATAATCATAATCACAAACGAAAAACTTTAATTAATACATATAAAATGTTTTTACCAGTTTTTATTAACCTCATACAGAAAACAACCTTTTTAGCTTTTAGACGGCGGCAGACGTAACCAAGTTACAGATTGGAAATAAAATATCTATCTATCTATCTATCATAAACTATGTTGAATTAGTTCGATCAGATTCGGTTAACCTTCAGTCAATCTTTTTGCTCAGAAAGTAAATAATGGCAGAAGATTTTAATCAGAACTATTATATGTGAAAAGAAAATAACTAAATAAATAATTTTACATAAAGTGGAAGTAAAAGGAACAGAAAATTTCATTTTCAATCAAATGAAAAGTATTTGCAAATAAAATACATATTTTACTATTTAGTATCTTTGATATTTTTTATGCCTACATTCAGTAAAATATGTAGTCACACATTAGTGTCACAAAGCCACAAATATTCGAGAAAAAAGAGAATACAGCCAATATTGGTATCCCAAATATATAGATTCATTGGGAGTGTGAAGAAAAAAGGTAAAATATAAAAGAGATGAACACTATAAAAATCGTATATGTGTGTGATTGCCTAATAAAAGAATACCCTTCATCTTCAATAATTCCTACATAGGATCACCTCCGTTTCTTTTTTAGGTCGTCTCACCAAGAACTGCGAAAAAAGGTAAAACCCCTTGAAAAGTTTATCTTCCGATGTCTCCAATACTGTTACCACTTTCCCACGAGAAAAAAAGATTCGTATATATATATATAGATATGTGTGTGTGTGTGAGTGTGTGTGTGTGTGTGTGTAAAATACTTCAGGATACAAGAAGGCGTATATTTTGCGTGTTCTTGAATGCATATAAGGAGCATGTAAATGGTGAAAAACATACTTCTCAATATCAACAAACATTTATAAGCTTTACATCAAGATATATAATACTTTGAATACCAGAAAGTGCATTAAATAGAAAATAAATGTTTTTTTATAATTTTTTGTAAAGAAATAGATTGGTGATCATAAATTAAACTGACTATTATTAATAAATAAAGCATAGATTTTGTTTTCTTTTGCGGAAAACTATATAATTTCGGAAATCATTGACTTAGGTTATATATGTATATACAACATGGACGAAATAATAAGCTTTATTGTAATTTATTGTATTT
>NC_077224.1:31030259-31091101 GCF_024763615.1 Phlebotomus papatasi
TAGCCCTAATAGCCGTCTAGGCAAAATATAGTGTAAATATAATTTAAGCATTTGGAGGAGCTGACGTTTGTCTTATTTGGTACATAATTAAGTTATCATAAGACACACGCGGCTATTCCAGGTGTTATATATTTCTACAGTAATAATAATAATAATATGCTGGCACAACATTCCATGAAGGAACAAGGCCTTCCCACAAGGGGATTTCTAGACATGCATTATTATTTTTTTTCTTGTACGGGATGAGATTGTCAGTCCCATGCCCGTGGAATCAAGTGCAGTGAAGTTCACTGGATGCAATCCGAACACCTTTAACGCCAGAAAAATTCCTGGTGACCTAAAGGGGATTCGAACCCGGGATACATGCATCACAGAGCGAGTGCTCTACCACTTGACCTATTGAGTGCACAGATATTTCTACAGTAGTTTCAATAATAAATTCAGAAAATTATCAACCAATTCAATATGTTATTATGAACCTAGTGATAGTGATAAGCCTAAATCTGAGGTGACATGGTTACTTACTTTCGATACTATCGACTGTCGATTCTGAAAACTTTAAACATTAGCTGCACTTCCTGTAACTAATATAGATGTTTATCAACAGCCTCATTCTTTTAAGAATGTCGCAATTTATTGCCCAACAATCCGTAAAAAGTCGATATTAACTTAATCAAACAGATACATAGATTTATCGATTCGATAGTGTCGAAAAGTTATCATTCCACCCCAGTTTATTCTAGGCAAGATGCTTATCTTGAATCAGCCCAGGAAAAATGCAAATTCGATTATAGCTGAAGTCGGGGGTCGCGGGACGTCTTGCAGTAATTAACATTTGATACAAGCTTCAACTCATTTATAAATATTTTTTCTCGGATAAATTTGCTCTTTGACGCTTTTAGAATTTTACTGTTTAATGAACATTTCTTAGATATTCATTATAGCTCAAAAAAATTCTGGAATACAAAAAAAATACGTGAGTGCAGAATTCTCCTTTTTTTTGGTACAAGTGGGAACATATTGAAAACGTAGTGACTACCGCGACTAAATGTATCCACTGGCTTATTGACTTGCTCTTGAGTGTAGGACTTGAATTTCTTCGTATATAGTCATTCGAGGAGAGATGTAACATCTTTTTTATATTCAATATTGCGAATGCGTTTTGAATGCGAGACAAAGACGAATCTCACTGGTTTTTTCATTTGAAGACTCTAAATTTAAGTTATCAATATTAGAAATGCCTAGATGAAAATAGTCACTTTGAAAAATAGGATTTAAAAAAAATTGCATTTCGAGGAACTCAAAAAAAGTGAGGGTGAGATGGAACACCCCTAATTTTAGCAAAATATTTATAGTTTATTTTATTAATTTAGAATAGGAAGGAAGTGATTTTAGTCATGAACACTATTTCATTGAATTTATTGGAGTTTATTTTATTTTTTCAGTATAAATGATTTATTTTGTGGAATATGTGGCTCATATACTTTGATGGCAATTTCGCTGAGTGTATCAAGTCAGTCTTACTAGAAATTTAGGGAAAATAATTTCTAAGATTTACTTGAAAAAATTTTGAAGGACATTGACCAAAATTCACACCGTAAGTGTAGCCAAAACTATTAAGTTCCATCTCTCCTCAACCCCCAAATACACAAATTCTTATGGCGAAATAAACATTTTTGGCCATTTTTCACACATCCAAAAAATTCAATTTCAATTTTCTCGTACAATTTTAAAGGTAGAAAGCTGTAACTTGGGGTTTTTTTATTAGAATGTTGAAGGGCACAAATAGACCAAATGAGGTGGAGATCGTGCATAGGGTGTAGGCGGGAGACGAAGTGGCCCATCTCTCCCACTGTTCCAACTCTCCTCGAATGACTAGTCTTATTTTTTGTCCATATAAAACAATGAGAAAATTTCAAAATTACACTTCAAAATAGCTACCTAATTATCTTATTTTACCCTAAAAACCTGTGAAATTATATGCAAATTTTGTATTTATACTAATATATCTGAATTCAGAAAGATGATTATAATCATTATAATGAGTAAAACATGATCGAAATATTTTCTATATTTTTTCCAAAAAAAAATTGATCATATTGGTTACTATTAGAGCCGAAATAATTGTTGATATTTCTTTTTAAACTCTATTTTTTGGTCCACGAGATGACCTTTAACTATTTAAGATAATTGTTGAATTTTATGAGACTTATTTTTTAAACATTCAAAGCTTAATTTGAGTTACGTGAAAATTGAATATTGCTTAATTGAGTTATCATGAAAATTGTTTTGCTTGATTACAAAAACAAAAAAAAACTTAAAGCGTGAGTAAGTTGTGTTTTAAAGCGTCCACCGCCGTCTTAGCGTTGATACCCAATCTCCAGAGCAAAACGGTGGAAAAGCTCCTTCGTAGGTTGTATATGCCAAACATCCATTTAATGTGTTACAAATAGGACCCATCAAATCGGAGTATTGTCCGAGAGTTATGCCTAGCGCACAATAGCTTTTGTTTGTAAACATGTTTTCAAAATTGTCTGTGAGAGTGAGCGAGATGACTAGATCTAGATCTCGCTCACTGTCATTCAAATGTCAAAAACATGTTTACTAAACAAAAGTTATTGTGCGTTGGGCATTAGAGTATATCTCAAACTCAGGGCAGTTTTGATTTTCTTCATTACGTCCTCGTAAACTGTTTTGACCTTTTAGTACAAATTATATAGAAAATGAGGATAACCTCTCTGGAACTGAGATGGGAGACCCGCATTATTGGTCACGAACTGCTTCCATTATGAGTTAAGCTCCTTAACTTTATGCCCTAGACACACTTACGACTTAAGCCGACAGACGACTTAGTGGGAAATGAAGTTTAACCATTATGTCGAGTATAATTACACTAAACCGTCTCTCGGCTAATCCTCAGGTCTGTAAAGGCCCTTATTCTCAAAGGTAAGGTGTATTTCATCTGCCGGTGCCATCTTTCTTTAAATTCGCCCGCTACTTCTCGATATTCATGGTGAAGCTCACTTGCTGTTTTTTTTTTAAGAATGGTGCTGGCATCAATGTCTGTTTAAATTTAAAATAGTTCCTCAAACCCAAAGCTTGATCTCTTGAAGGAGCACGATGTTTGGAGAAGCAATTTATTGTACCAAAAAATCAAGTTAGGCGAAATTATTTGTTCCACTGTGACGCCCTTATCGTTGATCATTTGAAGTTTATTTACTCGTCAAATATGGCCAAATAAAACTGGAAATACGTCGGAAGTTTCAGCGCGATCAAACTTCTAGTCACTAATGTAATTAAAATACCATCTATTTTGCATTGCACATGCACTTTTTGAAATGTCTGGCAATTAATCCTAGTATATACAGTGGCTGCAAGAAGAATAGAGTCAATGCTGTAAAGTTTGTAAAGTATAATGTCACACAATTGCTGAATTATTGAATTTTTCATTTTATTTTATGTATTTGTTTAAAAAATATCATAAAATAGTACTAAAGCAAATTCGATTGTGCCATGACCTATTGTCAGGTCACTCAGAATCATTTGGGATATACAATTTAAATACATTTCTATTAGATAATATTAAAGAAACTACCTCACATAACTTGTATTTATAAGATATATTGAATAATTTTCAATATTTTGATAAAACTGTCAGCTTATACCCTTCCTAAGAGGAGTTCCTTCTACCCTACATAAATGAATATAAACATTTTTTTGGGGTGCTTGTAGTAGAGAATGAGAGAGTAAGATTTATGCGGATTTATTGGAGTTTCTCATCATTTCATTCATGACTAAATATATTTTATACCAGGTGGCATAAGTAGTAGAAACCCACGACTGAAGAAGCCATAAGGCTTTTCGGATGAACATTTTACCTTTCCATTAAAGTAAAAGAAAGATTTTGAAGATTTTTGGGCAAGAAATCAATATATATATATATTGGGTTTTATATCATAAAAATTGTGGTGAACCATTTACTTATTCGAAAGAAAGGATTGAAATACAAGTCACTTTAAATAGGAATAAACTTGTTTTTTTTTCTTATGGCCTCTACATACTAGAAACAATTTCTTTAAAAATGACTTTTTAAAGAAAATTTCCCGTATCCTTGTAGGCAGAAACAACAGAATTTTTCTAAAAAAAGTGCAATTTTTTAAAAAATTGCTTCTAGTGTATAGATAACAGTAATGAAATAGACGTATTTTTACTGTAATAATAAAATGTTAGATAGTATTCATAAATAAAAATTTGTAGAGTCCAAAAAAATTATTGTAACTAAATATTTAAAGTGTTTTATTTTAAAAAATTAATGCTCCATTTTGACGAGCATTTATCATAATGTATAGAGGCCGCAAGGGTAAACTACATAATATTTTGCTTTTACTGGGTTTTGATATCATGGCTCTTTATGGTATTTTCACAACACATAAAAGAATCACAGGATATTTTTATGTGTAATGCCTTATGCCCAGAGCACAATAACTTTTGTTTGTAAACATGTTTTCAAAATTTCTTATGAGAGTGACCGAGATTACTAGATTCAGATCTAACTCACTCTCACTGAAATATCAAAAACACGTTTACAAAACAAAAGTTATTGTGCGCTGGGCATTACAATATGCATATATGTATATTTGAATAAATATAAAATTTTAATTTCAGTTTGAAATTATGCTGAGTGTGAATGATGTAAGTCATACATAAAGTCCTGCGGTACAGAGAATTCTTTGATGTTACTCCATGTGATGAAAATTGATCAACGAAGTGAACTAATTTTCTCTTTTCTTTTCATATAATTTTATTTGTTTCACTGGCAGCATATGTGCAGAGGGGTATTAAAAGTATAATTTTGAAATGGCTTTGTGGTGTTTGGTACAATTGCTCAAATTTATGCTGCAAAGGATAATTTTGCTCCTTTTTCTGTGTATATGTATGTGTATTATATATTCTGACTCGGTGAAAATTGATTTTTCATTTTCAACGATGTGGATTTTTGTTGCTGCTGAAATAAAATGAGTGGAAGAGTTTTCCACACAAAAACAGTACCGTTTGTTTAATTCACTTTGTTAAATGAATCAATTTGGAGTTTCACTTAAAGTTATTTACTATTATGTACTACCACTTAATAAAAGTTATTGTGAAAAAGCTTTTGCGAAATTTATGCAGTTTAAAAGTGCTTCTAAAAAGAATTTATAGCAAATTTAATATTTATAATTTAAACATATTCTTAATATCTTTCATTATTAATTTTAGGAGTTTTGGGCATTAATATATTTTATTCAGCACTCTATCCACAAAATGAAAAAATAAACGATTTACATATATTTTTTTTATTTTTTATTTTATTATCAACGAAAGAAAAAAAAATCATTGACATCGGTTAATAATCATTAGAGATAGAGTACGGTCCATTTGGATATAGTAAGGGTCGGGGTACAGTTGAGTGGAGTAGGGACAGATGAGAAAGGTCTCGATTTTAGATGCAATATACTAGAATTTCATCGAAATTGCTTTATAAACAAAGAAGATGCAGTCCGGTCAAAACATTTTTGATTATAGCTCAGATCAGGGAACATCGAGGAAGGAGTGCGAACCACCGTGTTGGAAAGGTTCAACCTCAGCTATAACATACTAAAATTTAAAGAAAAGCCTAAACGATGCTTACGAAATATTCGAATTCGAAATTTAGAAAATGGATTTTTCGATTATTTAGACCTTCGATTAAATCGGATGAAATTGGGGTGTCATAAAGGTTGTAGAACTCCACGAGAGCTTTCCAAACCACCAAAATTTTTGAAATTTCGATAATTCAAACCGGAGATATGGCCATTTGAAAAATGAATTTTTGACCCCTTTTAGCTCCTGTCAGGCGGGTCAGAAGACCTTATGTTTGGTACTGATGGAAAGCTCTTAGACCCAACTATAACGTACTAAAATTTGAGATCGATCGATGCCATATGGGCTAAGTAATTGAGAAAACAAAATTTTGTTATACTTCAAAATGGCAGTCGGTCTGATATCACCTACTCCTAGCCGGCCATCAACATTTAACCTTTGCCAAAACCGCTTGTCGATATCTCTTTCCGTTCTATCTTTAGAAGTGCTGAATAAATGATAGTTATAAAATAAATAGAAAATTAAAAAATTGAATTTTTGCTTTGGGAAATAAGAGGAAAATTAAAATATTCAAAGACTTCCGCATTCAAAGGCAGGAAATTTTCCCCTATATGTTTACAAAATCAAAGCGGTTGTAACAGTTGTAATATTGAAATCACAGGAAGGGATATGAAGTGCAAAAGACATTCGGGGATTTTTGCGCTTGTGGATTTTATACTATTATATTCTATGAGTTGATTTCTTATATCAATTTCAGTCATCTAGTAAACCCAACTTTTATTAAATCGAGCATTACGTCTGATTGTTAGCTATCTCTCTATCTACTTTTTCACTATATATATATGATAAAAGTTGCAATATTATAAACTTAATTTGGTATTTTAAATTTCGTGTTAAAGGGGTGTTTTTTTTTCAAAAGGCAAAGATGGTAGAAAGAAAGACTTTCATATTTTTCTCATCATCTTTTAATTACTTTACATAAAATTAAAAAAGTTATTAACTCATTTCCTTTTTCTCATGCTCTTTACAGACTTTCCGCCATGGATTTCCTCATGCTCCAACATCCCTTGCTTATGATCCTGTGCAAAAGTTGCTGGTGATTGGAGACAAAACTGGAGCACTGCGATTGTATCCTTTTACAATTAACACTTGATATTTTTAGATAATGGTGACAGTGCTAGTCGCTGGAGTCACACAGAGAGAAAGAGAGAAAAAAAATATTCACAGAGAGGGATTGAACGAGAAAAAAGTCCTATTCAATTGATTCACGAAAAGTCTAACAACTATCTATGTTGTATATATACATGTACTCTGAAAAAAATATTTTGTCAAATTAACAAGACAAGTTTTTAAAAAGAATGTTCTTCCATACGGAATATGGTAAAGTTTTGTCAAATCGGCGGCCAACTGGATCTTGTTAGAAGTTTGTCAAAAGGGGTGTTCTTCCATATAAAATGCAAGAAAATTTTTTATCAAATTGGTAAGTAACATCCTTTTGACAAAATTTCAACAAAAACCATTTGTTCGTTTAACAAGATATTTTTTTCAGAGTACCACCAAAAAGTGGTTATTAAAAATTGGTACTGAAAAGATTTGAAATTCCAATAGATTGAAAAATTTTAACTATAATTTGAGGAGCTCAGAGCAAAAAACGCTATTTTGATAAGGAAATGCATACGATTTAGAGTTTTTTTTGCTCCGAGCGCCTCATTTCATCAATGAAATACCCGTGAATGACTATATTCTATATTCTACGCGTACAAAATAATTTGTTAAGAGGAAATAGATGGGATTGCTTGTAAGAACTTGGTTTTATACCTCAATATCTATATTAACATTTCGAATTTGTAATTTGAATGCACGTCAATTCCCTGGAGATAAATATTCAAAAGTCAATAGTTGGAAATATGTAGATGTTTTGGGTAATGGAATTTAATTAGTTCATCCCTAGTAGTTTCACTCTTGACTTAATACTCAATCACAAATTATTCCGCAGATCGTTAAGAGATTGAAAGATTGTCCGAAAATGAGTAATTGAATTGTGCTAGCAGAAATTGTGTGTGATTAATTGATGGGTCGCTGCCATGTACTGGTGGAAAATTCACACAATATTGGACAATTACATGACAAATAGTCTCTAGACACTGTTGGAATTCAAAAAGATGGGGTGTACAACTTTGTCCGACGCTATGTGTGTCTTAATTTATGGAAGTTGTATTTGTAATATTATGTATCCAAAAGGATAAAAAAAAAATCCGCGAAAATAATTGTAGTCAATTTTATATTGGTTGCTCAGGAATAGGTATGTACAAGCTTTTGGAAGAACTTTATATTAAACACACTATTTTTCTTTTAAATTTCATCTTAAGTTAAAGCGAGAATGTGTACTTTTTCCCTCAACATTTTATCATGCGTATCTTAAAATATATTCCTATATTTAATGATTCACGATGCTGTGGGTGAAAAAGAAATTGACGAAAGGGTAAAGAAAAAGGGTGTATACAACGTGAAAAGCTATAAACTCATGTTATTGTATAATTCGCCATGCGGAAAATATCTTGAGTTTCACTTGGAATGCCAAAAAGAAGGGGTTTGGGGCCCGGGAAATGGGAACGTTTTCTCTGGTGAATCATTTTCTTCTCTCATCTTGTCATTTTCAAGCTGTACGTGAAGTGACTATTAAACCGAGAGCATTCGACTTGTTGTAAGTAGTTGCCTTCAATTATATAATATAAGTCTGTGATATGGGGTGAAAAAAAGAGGCCAGCAATAAGTTGGGAGAAAAAAAAACAGAGAGTAAAAAACGAATGTGAAAAGTCACTTTGGAATAGCTTTCTCTCATATACATTTAGTGGATCCAGCGGAAGTGAGAAAAAGTGGCTTATATGCATAAAAGAAAAATCAATGAATCATCATTTTGTTCCTCATTTTTTTTTTACATAAATCAATTAAATATGTCAAGAGTAATAATGGGATTTGATACGTTGGTGTTTTTCCTTTTCATACTTTTCATATCGAAAGTTGATTGAATTTGTTGTCCTATTCAGCTGTTTCACAAAACGAAATATCCACTGAAAATTCCCTAATTTCTGAGGATTTTACGAGAAATTAATTTACACAAAAAACCACGTTTTGCTAAATTGCACGAAATGCGGAAACCTTTTTTCTTTCTGACTTTGCACATTCTATTATTGTTTGCTCAGAAGATCCAGAAAAAAGGCGGAAAAGCTTTCTAAACTTTTTTTTTATTCATCCTTTGTTTTCAAACACAAGAATTGCCTCTCTCTCTTCGGTCTCCATTTGGTAAAATGTTTCACTTCATTTCTCATGTTTATTTATCCATTTCAAACGGAAAGAAAAACTTTTAGGCACATTTAAGTTCTTTTAGAATTGCAATAACAATTTCCGAATCTATTTTGGTCTTTGACTTTACATTTAATCATGTAATGGTAACATTAATATTTTTTCTGGAAAAGTTAGTGAGCTTACGAACATTAAATTGTTATACAATTTTTTATAACTCATTTTGAGAGAGTATATTGTAAGCATATATAAGAAAGACGTAATTTCATTTAATTTTTACACAAAGGTTAGTGAACAAAAGGGAGGGTGAACAGTATCAGTCATGTATTACTTTAGTTTAGAAAATAAAAAAAAAATAGAAGTAATGGGAAATTCATTTTTTTAATACCTAAAACTCGAGACAGCCTAACTTTACTTAACTTGCTTTCAGTTCATAAGCATTTGGGAAGCTGATTTCGATAAAAAAAAAACATCTACCTGAAAGTGCCCCAGCTTCCCCTATTTTTTTTGATTAGAAGCTTATCGATTTTTCTTTAATTTTTAGTTTATTTGAGAGGAGACGAAGACATCCGTAAACATTTTTTTATAATGTGTGCTAGGGGTACCACCCTCTAAAAAATAGATAATACCATTCAGGAAGTTAAAAATCATAATATTTTGAAATAACACATATTTTTTCCGAAACTAAATTTATGTCAATTGCTTTTAAAAATGTTGCGAAGAAATGAACGAAAATTGACAAATTTGTATTTTTCGGTTGCAAGGATTTTAATTTTATCCCTCTGCGCACATAAAGATGACCGGAGATCTGTAGAGATTTTTTTTGAATACTAAATGTTTTTCGCGAAATAGTCGTAAAATTTTTTTTAGGTCATTGGAGACTCTTGTTCTCAATGGGTTTATAAGCAAAAAAAGCATATTAAAGTGATTAACAAATAAAGCTTTTGAGATATGACCACAAATCAAATGGCTTGATTTTCTTTTTTCTGAAAGGTATAAAATTCTCATATGAAAAATTGATTCAAAGAACTTTTAAAAGGGACGTGATGCGGAGCTTACACAAAGAGTTCAATATTTCTTTTCGATTAGAATGTGTAAGGATGTATATGGATTGAATAGATGTAGCAATAAAGAAGTGTTTGTTTATTTGAAGTTTGCTTGCAATTTTTTGGGAATATGTTTTTTTTTTTAATTTTCGATTCATTGGTAATATAAAAAGATAATTCTAAACGAAAATAAAAAAAATGAATTTGGTTAAGACGTAATAATATTTACCGTAGTCATTTTATCTAGGAATTACTGGGCGTGCAAGTACTTAAAATATTACTGAGCGTGGAGTAATGGGCCACTATAAGATATATTATATAGATTTTGGTTTAAGAATATTCATTTAAATTCAATACATTTTTATTACATGTGAGAAAGTCTCATCTTCAAGATGTATCATCTTTTTGTACAAGGATTTCTAAACACAAAAACTGACACCCTTACAAATTACACTACAAGATCCCATACATACAAATGTCTTTCTAAAATAATTTAGTCCTCTAACGCGATTATAACAACAAAAAATATTCCAAAAATTGTCCTACTTTTTCCACTGTGACAATTTATTGCAAAACAAAAAAAAAACACTGTATCACTAAAATACAAATCCATTTTCTGTGCCGAAAATTCCAATCACGTATCGATACAAAAATTGAATTATTATTCTACTGTGCACAATAAATCAGTGTACTGTATATACTCTGTCACTATGTATGTTGAGTATTACGACAGTGAAAAAAGTATTAAATTTATATAGTTACTCATACTCTTTTCCATTTTTAACAGAGATTCTTTACAATCTCAGCTTCTGCGGTCTGGCGTTAAACCCGATTTTCTTTCATCGGTTTAAAAATTTGTAGAAAGTTTTATTGTTCATAAATCAAAAATTGTCATATCTGCTGAAAATGGGTTTTCGTATCCGTTCTTCCGTCCGTCCGACGGTTACTCCAAAATATAAATGCTTCTGGAGAGAGAAGTGACAGAGCGGCAAAGGTAAAAAAAACGTTTTGAAGTCGCAAGATAATGATATGAGGTTATTATAATGTAATGATACAGCTAAGCATCCTAAAATCAAAAGAAAAAAATTAGTATTTCGTATCGAAGTCGGGAACCTAAACAACATTAAGCAATTCATCTTTATCCTTAACTGACCTTTGATAAATGTATTCAAACTCGATCTGAATATTATTTTTATTAAATGATTTCGGATATTTTTTTGGAAGTTGTCTGTATATTTTGTTGCATGCATTCAAACTTCTTATTGTATTTCCAAATAAGCCTATCATGACTGATTTTCTTTTTAAGTAATTCTTAAGTCTTGAAACTCGATAATTGTACAAATTCGATTATTAACTAAATTTTATGATTTTTAAGTTTATACTCAACTCGATTTTTTGTCCACAATATTCAACTAAATATGTATGTATCGGGTGTGCTCATATTTAGTATTTTGCGCATTTTAAGGTTGCCTGAGAAGAATCTCATTCACTATAAGCCTTTCGAGGTTTATTTTTTTTTTCTGGTTAGTTAGTTTACACGAACCGCAATATTGATAAAAGATACACACCAAGTATTTCACATGTGCAATTTTATCAAATGATTGAATTTTTTACGCATATGTGCTCACACTAAAGTAAAAACGTGTACAAAATTTAGAGAATACGCACAATGATCCTACCAAATGTGAGGAATTACCTATATAATATGTAATACTTGAATTCCTTTTTGTATCTTTTCGAAAATGATGTAAAAGTACATGAAAACTTCGAATGAAGTCAAAATAATTCAGAACATTTTGAATTAAAAAGCCCATTCCGTCGTTGTTGATAAGTGTTATTTAACTGTAAATTTACAATAGTATTTTAGAATATTACGCAATGCTTCGCAATTCTGTATGTTCTTGAAAAATTTTATTAATTTCATTTAAAAAGTATAAATAAAAAAGATGGGGTATTAGGGGCTCAATTCGGAGTGGGGGGGGGGGGGTTGTTATATTATAGGAAAAATGTGTACACTACTTCCATAATATTTTTATATAAAACCTTATATATCTTTCAACAATAATTTTTCTTACTTGAGTTCGATTTATTTGTCAATTGCTCAATTTCATTGAAAATTTAATTTATATTATTTCCTTACAATATGCTAGGATGGTTTTGAGATGATTTATGAATAAGTTTAAATGGGGTTAAAAGCAATGCACATTCGAACACTAGGGGGTAATATAAACGCTGAAGAATGCAATCACGTACTTGAGACAGTAGCAAAGTAAATTCGCAGGGTGCTTGAAGTCACGATTTTGAGTATTTCTTGGAGTTTTCTTAGCCATTATTATTAATCCTATCTGATGTGGTTAGAATTGCTTCTACATGACAGCATTTTATCACGCGGGTACTGATGGAGAAATACAAACTTTTGATTTTAAAGTAACAGTGACAGAATATCACTCATTTCAATTGAACTTTGTAATTGAACTTTAATTTCTATTCATCATTAATATACGAAACATGTAAAATTATGTAACACTTCGTAATAGTATATAGCAACAATGTGTTTATTGTTGCGGCTTTGAAAATCAAGAACACAAATATACAGGTTCTTCTCAATGAGGGGTGTGTATTTGGGGGTGGGGGCGCGTTAGTGACTGATGTGAATTTGGCAAACAAATTGTTAAGTAAACAATTGTATATGTGTATGTTTGTACTGGTATGTAAATTGCGGATTAGATATTTTTACTTGAATTTTTGCTGTACAGACAGAAAAAATGAAACGTATACATTGAAATCTTAACATTATAATATCTTAATAATTTAATAATTATAGTGAATATAATTCTTAATATCAGTAATACTCGTAAATTTTGCTTGTATCTTTACAAATTATTCTGAAGGTCATTTCGTCATTGTATTTTCATATATAAGTATTTTTGCGTAGAAAACGTAACTTTCGATGTATTTTAAAATTTAAAATTAAGAGCGTGTTTTAAAACTGATTGAAATACATTTGAATTCATTATAGGAAAGATGTTTTAATGTTGGAAAACTTTTAACCAGTTCGTTGCGGAACTATTATGAATTATCAGATATTATTATTTTTTTTATAAGAAATTCAGGTGTGTACGTACACCAATGCTATTTCCACAGGTAAAGGAAACCATCCACGAATAGAATTAGACAGTGGGATGTTATATTTTGCCTTAGAATAAATATCGAAGAAATCACTATATCTTCGAAGTAAACACCGAAGTTCGTATTTATTGAAATATTTATTAGCCTGATATAAACACTTTTTTTTACAAATTATATGCAATGAAAAAAATATAGGTGAATAGCGTCCCGGTCAAAATCCCAAAAGCCAAAATCCCGAAAGCCAAAATTCTGAATGAGCCAAAATCTCAAATTCTTAAAAGTGTCATATAGCTACTCCTACGATTGCAACCGCGTTTGCTGGAGGTGAAGGGAAATTTTCTGTGGTTTGGGAAATTATTCTACACATTATCCTCCATATAATTTCATCCCTTTCAGGATTTTGAACATTCGGGGTTTTGGCTTTCGGGATTTTGGCTTTCAGGATTTTGGCTACCTCCGAGTTGGATATTGTCAGGCATTATCGATACTATCATTTAATAAATTTATCATTTTCTCTGGCTTTATTTAAGATCACCAAAATGTGTTTTCATTGTACACATCAGAGATACTATAATTTATGAGATTTCCTCATTATAGGAAAGTTTGAAGTTTGAAGTTGCCCCTCTTTCTGATTTTAAAATCTCTTTGTAAACTTGTTTCTTCAGTTGAATCATTTTTTTTTTAATGAAAGGATAGAGGAAAAGCTTATGAATTCTATGTATCAATATATTAAAAATAATAAGTTATCTGAAATGTAAAAGCATCTAAAGACAATTTGTTATTAAAATATATTACAATTTTGAACAATTCATTGTTTTTGCCCATATATAATATTACAAATTACTTAGGTTTGAATAGATGAACTTTGCTAATCTTTCAGTAAAGTCTTTGGGAATTATCGAATAAAAGACTTAGAAGAGATATTTATTTTGCACCCTTATTAGACAAACATGGGATTATCGCGTGAGCTGAAAATCCATTTTGACTTCTGATTCCTTCATCTTCTAACGTATAAGAGCGTAGTTGTAGTGTGAAGATTGGAATGATATCTCACGATGAGGATTTGAATAAATGGGCATTTATCGAGCCTATTCTGTACTAAGTTATGTATATAATGGTATTGTTAGTAAGAAATTAGGAGAAAGACTCGTGAGTATATAAGTGAGCTATTTCACTTAAGCGATCTGCCTTGCGGCGGTATGATATTATGAAGATTATCAATTCAACTCCCATGGTATTCTGTCAAAGAAATTTTGCATAGTTAGGATGAAGTGGAGAATTTAGAGAATCTTTTTCCTTTTTGCCTTCGACAATTTAAAGTACTAAGTTGAATCGCTGTTTTGCTTTTTGTGCTAGAACAAATTACCTAGTATAGTGAAAGAGAAAAGATTGATAAATTAAATTGATTTCTAAAATTTTTTGAATAGTAATGAAAATTTATTTATTTAGTAAATACAATAATCATCAGGACTCAAGTATCAATTAGGATATCTATTGTCTTAACAGTGATGTACACTGATTTATCGGTAGAACAGGAAAGGTTGCCAACTGGTGTGTAAGGAATATGAAAAAAAGTCAGTTATGTGACGTCAAAATTGATGATGAGATTACATTGAAGACGAACGAGCAGAATATCTTGACTTTGTCGAACCTGCCCATTCTCCTTCCTGGCGAAGAAGCGACACTTGATTGATGCGAATGAATATGCGAGATGGTCGAGAATACTTCCAAAACCAAAATGTATATATATCCTTAGAAGTATATGCTATATATGTATATTGAGGAAGAACGCACAATTTTCCGGGGTAAATTTCTTATCTTAATAACTTTGTGGCCTCTCACAGGCAACCACAGACTTCTATTCTTCTTTTCCCTATTTTATATATACAATACATATAATGTTATAGCGCATATTTTTATGGAACCATTGCTATTGTCGTTGTCATCTTCGTCTTTTTTTTTCAGTAAAGAGAAAAAGCGAGAAGACTTTTCAAATTAGACCCTGAGCTTTTATATGACAGAGAAATTGTGTATGAAATTAGTTCGTGATTTTCCAGGGGCATCGTCGTAACATTTCCCATTACGATATTGATTGGAAAAATTACTTTAATTTCCCGTTCAATTTTGCACACTTTGTTGGTCACCCCTCTAATTGATAATATGGTCAATATTACATAATTCATCTTCCATTTTCTACCGTCAATGTCATTTTTGGGGGATATGACAAAAGGCACATAATAGCACGTCGAAACCAACCCGTAAAATGACTCCAATTAAATATGAACAATAGCACAAGTTGAATTTCTGGTGTCTTCCTAATACCACCTACCATATTTCTCATTCATATTTCACAACAGAGATTCATGATGTGCAAAGGAAAAGAGAGTTCAGGATAATTTTGTCAAGTGATGATGGCACATTTTCTCATACTTTTCTTTGCGTACTTGGAATTGGTGCTGAAGCTGACACTGACCAATTTTCATTTTCAACTTTTTCGATTGCACTCCATTACAAGAGCCACTTGAAAAATGCCGAGTGAGACATTGAAAATTATTCCCATGTATTTTTCACCATTTTACTGAATAGAATATGAATTGGGAATGGACAGAACGGAGTTAGGAAAAAAGAGCTGCTCTAATTGAGCTTTTTCACATACAGAAGGACTGAATGCCATTTTTTTTCTTTCCCATTTACACAGCTTCACTATCCAAAAGTTTTGTGTGTAACACAAAGATGTAATATTGCAAAAATTTAATTAATTGAAGAGAAAACCATTGCGCGGCAGCGGTATTTGATGACTATATAGACTGTATTGATGACTTAATTAAAATCTAACATATATGGGAAATATCTATGTATATGTATATTTATATAAAGGAATTTATCATTCGATATATTGGCAATTGAATAGGCCTTTCATATCAAATTGCTTAAATACCGCATTGATTGCACATAATAACGATGTGGGGATCTCTCAAAATTACAGATGAAACATGTAAGGGAAAATGCATTCCTCTTCTATATATACAGCAGATGGTATCCTCCATCCGTATTCATCATCCATTCACACACAAAAACATTCATATTTCAAATGACTGGGGTATTAAACATAAGTGCAGAAATTCAGTAGACTTCAGAATGATCTAACACGCTTACAATATGTGTATTTTCATTTCTTCATGAATGGAATATTTTATTGCAATCGTCCAACAACATTTTGGACAAGAATTCTTCATATATATGTCTTGATACAAAGATGTAAATTCAAGTGATTTCACAAAAGCTTATGGGGGATATATTGATTTTGCAATCATTGCAAGATACAATTACATTCTACTAGTCGAACGAGAGAGCAGTATAATATGCATTTCTTAAACTTGTTACTTGTTGGGACTAAAAATTAAACTGTAAAAGATATCAAAATATCAATTGTGGCGACCCACCATAAAAAAGAGAACACCTAATGGGAAATTTTTCGTTTTATCCTCCCCTTGCCGAGTCCTTAAAAGTCGCCAGCCTGGTTATCTGATAGAGTTCCTAGTGCCGAATGCTTCTGTCAGGTCTTCGTGCCCCGTCGTGCCGTGAACGAGGAGCCGCATTCTTCACAACTCCTTCTTTGTTGAGGTAGTTATTCTCTGTAATGAACTTCCCAGAAAGAGAAACTCCATAGTCTTCCTTCTTTTAACTTTAATTTTTTTTTGTTTTCTGGTCAAGAAGATTTTTTCCTTTAATGATGAAGATGGCTTATACAAGTTGTGAAAGAGTTTTCCACTATTTTACTCTGGGAGTAGGTTGGTTATCAACACTTTTAGACCCCCTCTTTCCCTTAAAAAAATTAGTTTATTTAGAAACGGCTCCAAGATATCATTGCTTTATAAAGTTAACAATCAATGTGATCGAAGATAGTTTTTTTTTTGAAGAGTATTGAATTTTACCGGCTGGAACCTAATGTAATGAACCTAAGACATGTATCGACTTTCGATCTTCAGTAAATTCCCTATGTCAATATTAATTAGAGTTTCCTCACCGTCTTCTTTTCCTTCAAAACTACGTTGTGTTGGTTTATTTCGAAAACAGCTCGAAATATTTCATTAACTTTTCATTCATTTTCGGATATGACTTAAAGACTATTCATGTCCTCTAAAAATTCTAAAACTGTTGCACAGCTTATTACGATGATGCTTTCTTGAATGTAGAAGACCAAAGATTCGAAATGCGCTCTTTTTAACCAATTTTCATTTTTTTTTTTCTGGGCAATATTAGTTTGCTCACTGATTAAATTATTTGTTTACTGTTCATTTGTTTGTTGTCAATATTTTCGTATAACAATAGATAAATTACGTTAATTTTTTTTACAAAATTACTTTAAAAAATTAGTTTATGAAAGGTTATCTTTTTATTGTCTATGTTATAGCAAGAAAGCTAAAATATATTATTGATTACTAATTCTACGCCTTCGAATCGAAGTTTACATAATTAATTTATAAAACTGTTATTATTATTATTTTATAAACGGCGCGTAGAAATGTGTCGCTCATAATGCATGCTGACACAAAACAAAAACAGTTAACATAGTTGCTGATCCTTTCGATTTTCCATTAATCAATCTTCTATTAATTTGAAACATTAAGACAATTCATTTTATTAAATAAATATGTACTCTTTTCTGCAATAAGAAAATTGTTTTGTAAAATGTTGTGTTATTGTAGTAAAATATTTTTATGATAAGATTCAGTTCCGTTTTAAGCCCTTATATAAGAATTCATAATATAGTTTTACCGAGTTTTGTAGTTGGTGTATTACAATTATATTTTTTCTAAACTAACAATAAAACTATAGAATACTGGGGTACTGGAAAATGGTCAATTTGTATGTTAATATGCGAAAATGTGGAACTTTTACTACTATTACATATTATTGGTATATACTTTTCTCTCATAGAAGCAAATATTTGCATTTTACTTAATTTTCTTCATCATCATAATTTCTTTAAAATCTTCTAATTCAATCAAAAATTTACGGCATGAATATTAATTGGACGCTTTCTGGGTTTGGGATGAGTATATACCATAAATGTACATAATGTACTTTGCCATAAGGAAATGTTACATAAGAAAAAACTGGGCTTGTAAAAGCTCTCGTCGCAATCCCTTAGCACTTCGTTCTTTCGCTCTGTCGCTTTTTTTTTGCTGTAAAATTAGCATTTTTCTGCGAAGTCAAATAACTATACTTGAACCTGCAATTTGAATGTTTTTTTTTTGTGACTTCTATGTACATACTCGGAATTTTGAAAAGAGTAAAATCCCTAAACTGGCTCTTACAATGAACTGGAGTTATTCTTCTGGGACATGGTTTTTACCGACTGAGCGTTGCGAGATTTTACGATGTGAAAGCATTGAAAAAAATACCCTGCAAAAGAGTGTGGTGGGAAAAACAGAAAGTCCAGAAAAGGGACATTCTCGCTTTTTTTTAGGATGTTTATAAAGTAAATATACGTATTTTACAAAAAAAATAAAACACTTGTATTTGCTATTTTAAATTATAATTATTCAGAGTGTTATGTAATATTTCATTTTGAAGTCTCATATTACTGATCAAATTTCAGCGAGAGAGTAATATACAGTAGACTCTCGCTCATTCGACTCTTTTTCAATCGGGCGCAAAATTTTGTTTGCAATTTTCAGCCTTTATTTTGAAGCAAATTTGTTTAAATTCGCTGTAGTTCCTCTTGTTTTATCGTGATTCTTTATATTTGAGTGCTTTTTGTGGAATTTACAATGATTTTGATTCCCAAATCCCTCGATAATTTGGATGACATTTTGCCCCATATGCCCGATTGAGACAGAGCCTACTGTATATCTGACAAATGATGTTGTGCCGACCGCCTATTTATATTTATTTTACCGGAGATATAGGCCCTATAGGCCAAGCGGTTAGAGATAGAGACGGGACTTTTGGTTTACCTCCAATAAGTCGAAATTTTCATCATTAAGGTGAAATTTATTTCCCTCCACCACTCTCTCCCTTTTGTCCTTTCCACAACTTTAGTTTTTCATTTTTCGATATGTTTAAGACATTATCTAGATTGACGAGACTGACCTGTCGTCCATATACCGTTAAATACCGTTGAATCAAACCGTTCAGTTTACCGTGAGTGCACTCAAATGAAACCGTTGAGTGAGTGTTCTTAACCGAATGTGGCCATGTTCGTCAAGCCTGAACCGAATTCGGTAACAACTCGGTCATGAGTTGATGGTTTCACAATCGAATTTATTAATAATTCGGATGACATTTTGCTCCAAATAAAAGAGAGTATTGGAAAGAGATGAAAATGAAAATTATTAGGCCTTATCAGAACATGAATTGCTTTGAAAAGCTTTTAGCTTTCTTATCACATATATATTCTCTATATGCCCAGTCCCTTAACTCAGTAATTAAAGCGTTTCTGTAGAATTGGGAAATCGTTGACGTATATATAAATAAAATGAATATACAAGGATATTATGGATATTATTATGTGATTTATCACTAGTTTAAAATTAATTGTACATTTACTAAATAGCTTTTGTTATTTAGATTCTTTTTTTTTACAAAAGTCAAATATGAAACTATTGCACAAGAACCTTCACAGTTTAATTTCAATTCTCATCTCTATTGCTTATCTGACATGGGTGAAAATGGTCTTCCTTTTTCAGAGGGGACCTAAACATGCTTATGCTATTGTGTATATTAAAATGTTGTTGAAGTGAGTGGAGAACTGAGGAATTTTCTAGGGACATCAATGGGGACTGGGAGCAACATTATAGTTGGGGTCGCTTTGGTGTCGCATGACAGAGGAGGCGCAAAATCGTAATTTTCCTCTGTTTTCCGTCACATACACAACAGTTAAGAACACTGTGCAGTATGAGGTGTACATAGTATGTATATATTACATATCTACATTTCACTGGTGTATTCTAAAGCGCAAATAATGGTGGGTGACTAGGAGAATTTAGGTTCTGTCCACATTTCTATTGAAAGTGCTACGGTCACCGAATGAGTGCCAAAAGTAGTGAAAAAGAGCAAAATGGTGTTCTAGACTAGAGGATTCCTCGTTTACATTTTACGACCCTCAAGTTAGTGTATCACTCAATATGTAAAGTTGATGCATATGAATATATATTATATACCAATGTGCCTAAAAGTGTAGATATTAGGAGCTACTTCTTGCCTTAAAGCACATACCACACATGAATCAGCCACATACATTTTATAATATCTTGTGTATCCTTTCATTTGTGACGAAGATATGTAATGTATAAGATTCTCACGTTTACGCTGTTACTTTCTTCTTCTTTACGTTGATACGTAGATAAATATATGCTGGTATGAGAAATTATTATTTATTTACTTACACAGTATATTAGTTTTGTGCAACGAAGTGATCTTTGAGAATGGCCAAATAAAACATAAAATGAAGTGAAATTGTTTTACGTGACCGTACATAAATTAATAAAACCTCTGGGTGAGTGTTGTCATTTAATATTATATAATACTTTTCAACTCGCGATGATTGCGGGAGAGAAGCAGGGTAAACTATACAAGCTACAAGCATTACTAATTGAAATTAAATTTTCCACACGAATACGTGCTATTTTCATGTTACAACATTAAACTAATTTTTATGCCTAAATAAAATTATATTTGAATATCATCCACATATTTAATATCGTCATAAATAGCAAATCTCACAATATGTACAAATATGATTAGCATTGATTTAAATATTTATGTCTCTCAAAATTTCGCTAAAATTCATTTTTATAGGACAAAATTAGAATTTGAAGACCATTGTGTTCTGAATATTTTATTTTGTTTTGTAAATAGTTCAAAATTGATCAAAAATTACATTAATTCATACTTAATTGCTTACAATTTCTTGATTTTTCTCTTGATATTTTTATTCATAAAACAAAAATAATTTTATTTAAGTTTTATGGCTAAAGATGTGAATATGTCGTGCAACTGTTGTATCATATATTATTCATAGGAATGTTTTTCAAATATTATATTTTTTATTAGTCATACTTTATTTTTAGAGTTCAATATTGTCTATTTTATTTGAAATCATTTTTGTTGTTTTATTCCACTTTGATTATATTTTCAGTTGTTTTTAACTATGTTTTTAATTTTATTTAATTTTTTTTTTCTAAAATTGTTTAGAATTGATTAGTTTTCTCTGTATTATGTTTAGTCCGTGAACATATTACAAAATGTGTACTATGCCCAACACACAATATCTTTTGTTTTGTAAACATGTTTTTGAAACAGCCTATAAATGCTAGCTAGATGACTAGATCTAGATCTTAGTCACTCTCATTGTAATCTCAAAAACATGTTTACAAAACAAAATATATTGCAGGTATTATTCTCCCCCAAAATACCTTCGATTCGATTATAAAATGTTTTTGAGGATTTAGTATCACTGCTTAGTATCTTGTGTGTAGCAAGTGTTGAAGCTTTCACTCAAAAATTTGAAAAAAAAAATTTAAATATATATATATATATATATATATATATATATATATATATATATATTCTAAAATACGTCATAAATGTAAAACCATAAATAGATATTTAAATCCAAAGAGGAGAAACATTATGTAAATTTTAATGACTGGAATCAATGTAAGGATAAAAAATTGAGAGCGTACCCAAAAATTGTCAATTCATTGCATGAAAGTGTGAAATAGAAAATTTGTTTCATATTTATTAGGATACCAGAATAAAATCCTATTATTATATATTATTTATCTTGAGCCTACATGAAAATAAGTTGGAATTGTGGCATGCAAAATATGGGTATATTCAAGCAATGATCTCATTACAAAAATTTATGGAAAATAATACACTATATAAATAATGTCCTTGTCATCTTTGGTTAATATTAGCGTATGGAACAAGCTTAAAGATGTTTTCCGTGTAACGTTATATTATTTACTCCCGTGTTATATATGTCTGTACATGTGTTCATCATGTGAATGTTAGAAAATTGCTTTCCTCCTTAGACATGCCATCGCACACCAATCTCCTTTATACACCGTAGTCAGCAAATTGGGATGTGATGCAATTGTTTTGTGTACTTATATTAAAGTGTATAATAAGCTGAGAAGATTGAGTTTCGACGTCAGATAAAATTATGTATTTAGAAGCACTTTCATGAAGGCAAAAGCGCCAAAAGCTTCTGTATTTTCATAGAACTGCGGTTTAACTGACGCATTGTTGTTTACTTTGCATAACAGTTCATATGATAATCGGGAGCGCTGAATTATTATATGCATAATTAGAGAAATTAGAAGGTAGTTTAGTTTGTATAGTTAACGAAATTAAAATGACCCAGTGATGAACCAAGATGAACTTATGGTCTCTTATCTTAGCCTCTTCTTTTACAATCAAAATATTTTTAAGAGGCGATATATTACGGAGGATGAATAAAATGAGTAGTGTACGTAAGATGTAGTCTGTGACTTGTTGCTCGACAATACGGTTTCACGAAAACCAGAAATAATCTGGAAGACAAGAAAAATAGTAGAGATGGATGTAGGCCTTGATGCTCAGAGCAGCAAATTTTCATCAATCAAAAACTCTCCTTGAAGGAAATCGGCTGAAACTGCAAGGAAAAATGTCAAGATTCCGTCAAAAAGAAATTTTTTGATGGAATTTGGTCCTTGTGTGTAGGATCCTTTAGAGTAGAATGTCAAATAGATAACGGCGTATATAGATATAGGGTAGTATATTGGTAAAATTTAGAACATCTGACGTTTCGAGTTTTTTGACGTCACGCAGACTCATTTGCTAAACGAATACCACATTCAATTAACGATACTAATACTAGTTTCTCTTGGGTATTAGCTATAAAAATATATAGCACAACTTTAAGATAATCGTTAATTTTTCCAAAAATGGGTATTTTTGAATATATTGTATTGTACAGCCTTACTACTTACTGCTCTAGTTAGAAAAGTAAAATCTTAAACATTATTGTGTAATAATTAGGTTGTTTTTATTCAAATATATTTTAAGGGCAATGAAAACGGACTCCAAAATGGTAAATGAACTATAATGTCGTCTATTTTTCAAAATTATTGTTTTGCAGTTTGTCACTAAAGTTAAGGGTGGTCTGGAACAACTATAAAGATAATCAAATTAGCAGTTCAGTTACAAATGCCCGAATGTGAGAGAGTCTACTGTAACGTTTTTTATTAACTTTTTTGTGACGAAAAAATTTCTTGTGTATAATACGTTTCAAGGGGTAATTCATAGTCAATCATATTGGCTCGGGTTCCAAAAAAATGTATGGGTTCCCCGGGTTTCCTGAAAAAAATGTATGGGTTCCCCAGCCAGATTGGCTCAAGTTCCCCGAAATGAGTTACCCCTCGATACGTTTAAAACACCTCCAATTCTGACATTCTAAACTGCTACAGTTAATAATTACAGTCAAGTAACTATGCAATTACTACTAAAGTAACTATAATTACAGTCTAGTAACTATACAAATCTTTCTTAAAATGTCGTTTAAATTAAAAGTATTTTGTTTTTATTCCTACTCTTTAAATTTAAATTTATAATATGGATAAAATCTAATGGATATTTTTTTTTAGTGAATACTGTTTATTTCTTGTCGGTACAAGTCAGATTTTGGCAATTTCATGTGGTTATACTGCGGTTCACCATGTGTCACCTGAGTAAACTATATAAATTTATATCTTCCATCAACACATGGAACACAAAATGTTTGGAGGCATAAGAAAAGAACAATGATGTTCTATACTCATATAAGAGTTACGATCCTCTGGTGGGATATTGCCATGAGAAAGCTCATTTTTTATTGTCTACACTCTCATGCAGCTAAATTGTTTCAGTGATTGAACATTTTCGTATCTTTTTTTTTTACCAATGGGAGATCCCTGAGTGCCAAAAGGGGGTTGAATGATTATCCAAAAATGCTTAACATTATTCACCACAAAATACACATTAAATCGTTTTTGGATATTGGCAGTTTTATGGGAGAAATGAGAGACTAACATTATACTACTCACAATCGATATTTTTCACTGATGGAATTTTTAATTAAAAATAATAATAGGCAAAATTTCCATAACATTCCTGAAATATCATTTAAAAAAAAAATGGCACTAATATTTAAGCCTTTCCAAAATGCCTAATATAAATTTTTGCACGTAATAATGAGTTGATATGTATACATACATATATGTAATATATAGTTTTTAAATGCTCAGTATTGGCAGATGATGGCACGCGAAAGAATGATTGTGAAAAATTTGTGATTGATGAGAAATTTCTTCAGTTCCGGATATTTATCAATAAAATGTGACCTTGACATATTCCTTCAAATTTGTTGACTTGATCTTTACAATTTATCATTCTTACAATGGCAAGATACTGAGAATCTGTGATGCGCAAAATTGTATAACAACTTGAAGGATGTTTTTCAGTGTATATTTAGTTTACTTCTGATTGGTCATGAGAAGATTTTCTACATAATGGATAAAATGTTTTTTTTTTTTTACAATAAACTGTCACTCAATTACATTCCAAATATAGTACGTCTCCAATAGAGTAAACACGTTTGATTCTTGTAGTAATAATTTTTGTAGTTACTATTACAATCGATAAAAATTTGTATTAGGTTTTTATTTAATAAAACTAGTTTAAAAGTTTGACATAAAATTGGGAATTTTACATATTAGGTGAGATTCTTAGCAATCTCACCTATTATAATTCTACCAAAATTTCATGTTCTCGGATCAGACCCAAATTTTCGCCACTTCCTGATCATGAATATATAGGTGGCTAAGTAACGTTCCCGGCCGTCCGGTCCGGCCGCTCTTTGCAGCTTAATAGCTCCCGAACTAGAAAGATATCGGCTTGCGGCTTTGATTTAAATCAAAAGTTTGCAATTTTTCAGAAATTTGATTCCAAATTGCTGTGTAATATCTCTCATCTTAAGTTCCAAATCGAATTTGCATGCGCAATCCTAGTTTACTCACGTTATAAGAATTTCACCTACAATATGCTGATATAGGCTTATTACTAGTGTTTTTGTTATTATATAGAATATAATATTTTGAAAAAATCTGACCGGTCTCTTTTATATTTATCCACGTAAATTACTTGAATTATAGTTTATTTAACAGATTTATAGTAATTGTATAGGTGGGGGAAATGGAGTTCGTATTAAGGACGCAAAGGCTAAATTAGTGTGATTGCTCACAGATTACTATGTCTAACCGTTTGGCCTCAAACTGTGCTGACGAATAAAGGAATAACATGTCTTATTCGTGAACATGTGGGGAAAATTTTAGGATGCCCGGGTTGAGAGAGAGTCGAAATAAAGTCAAAGTTTCGGGGTTGTACATATTATATTCCTTTTCTTTAGAGTTTGAACAATATTATATAAAATCTGCACCGAATGATGAAATATTTTTTTTATCGAAATCAGAATATTTCAAATGAGTTTTTATGCGATGTGATATCGTATCAATTTCAGTATCACTCCAGAAAAAGGACAGTTCAATCAAAATTGCATATATTATCTTGGTATAACTTTACTCCATTTTTATAAGCAAATGAAAACTTTGACCTATTTTTATTTTCTTTTTCAGTCTCACTCCTCTTTGTTTGTTATAACGAAGGATGAATATATTAGTTTTTTTTTCAGTAGACATAAAAAGGAATATATTATGAAATTGTCTTTCTTGCATCATGTGTGAAAATAACCTTTTCATTTCTTGATCCTGAATATTGCTAATGTGCAAAAAATGATGTTGGTTGAAGGAGATGTTTATTTTGGAACAGTATATTTTGTATAGTGCTTGTGTAGCGAGTAAAAGTTTACTTCTTTGCACTTTTATTCATAGACACTTGAAAGTTCCGATTATTTGTCGACAGTTACAAGTGGCACTTCACATAACGTGCTACAAGAGTTCCCAAAGTGTGTGTATATAAAAGTGGCTCAGGACGGAAATATTAGAGCAGCAGAATATTATAAGCAGAATAAAGGACTATTGAGCGGTATATGTATTGAGTTGTCACTTTACTGACCAGGTTCTTAGAATCATATAAGTATAATGGTATGCTAGATTATGGTTGATGCGTTGCCTGGTTCAAATCGAAAAACCCATGAAAAAACACTTCATAGAGATTTATAAGAAATCAGCATTAGTATACTACTATATTATATATCCACATGAAACAATAGATCGATATATAACATAGATTTATGTATAATTCGAAATCTAAAAAGAAATCATGTGTGATAGAACAATTTCCTTTGTTTTCCAGTATCTCTTTTAGACTTCGTGATTTGGCGATACTGTATGATTTGTTATCAATCCTCTGATGCTATCAAGTTTAGGATATTTATTGCTCATGATATGTGAAAAGTATAGGAAGCTTTTTCGGATTTTCTTAGTAAATATCTTCCACGTTATTCAGTAATTTACTCTTTTCCATGGGTATTTCATTTTCTCTTGTTTTTCAGACGAGTGTTGTTATGTATTATATATGAATGTTGAGATCTATGTACATGTTGCAGATTGTATTAGACTTATGACTTGAAAAATTAAGATGATTGTATGTTAAATTATTTTTTCCCACTACAATGTATTTTATTAAATTCAAAGATCGATAGATTAATGATTGTATGTTGAATAGATTAGGTTGAGTTTTTTAATTAAAAAAAAAAGCAAAATTTAAAGTGATTAAATTGCAATAGTCCCCAGCGAACACCAAATGTTAACAGTTTTCAATTCAGCTAAAAAGTTATGTATTTTCAGGTGAATTCTGCTAACCTTAAAACGACACTTGCGAGACAGTGCCATTTCCATATATTTGATTAGCACTTTTTGTTTGAGAACTGCTGACCTGTCAGTATATTTTTACTGATCGATTCAGCAAAAATATGCTGAAAACCCTGTTTTTTTCAGCTAACTGTGCTCACTGGGTCTCTCTCTCGCTCTGTCTCTCTCTCTCTCTCTCTCTCTGTGGACTTCAAAATTTTAAGCTCTGCTGCCAAAAAGGCTACATACTTGTAAACCTTTTAAGGACGATTGGAACACTGGTGTCCCATAAAGAAAATAATTTTTCCTGACTACCTGAAATTATTCTTTTTCTTATGTTTATACGTAATTGCAAAGTAGAAGGTTGAAGGAATCTAGGATATTTTCTTGGAAGTCTCCAAGTATTTGCTATATAGTAAATATTTAAACTTAAAAATGACAAATTTTTAAATTCTTATATTGAAAAATGATTTTAATTATTTTTTATATTTCTAATTTTCTTTAAGCAAAATCGTTTTGATGAAAGAAACTACAATACTCAAACATAATATTTTTCATTAGAGTGAAAATGATCAATCATTGGTATCGTCAGATACTTATATTTTTGGGCTATTTTTGTTCCCGTCGTTCATAGAGACAAAAAATATACCAAATCAGACTTTGTTGTCTTTTTGAAGATTAGATGTAAGACGTTTCACAAGTTTTGTTTATCGGTTTTATTTTTATTGCTAATTTTCGGTCAGCGAAAACTGTCTCGTCGTTAAAGGGTGCATTAGTTAATGAATACTTGTCTAGTAGATTAAAGAGCGTCAAGGTCGCTGAAGTTTTTTTTTTTTTTACTTTTTTTTTTACTGTTCCTGATTGTTCAAGATGGTACATCTTTGTAATTTTTCTAAAGATAACACACGTAATACTGAAAAATGGGTTTAAAAATGTTACATTGAAACACACTCTCATTCTTTTTACAAAGTATGGGAATTTTGACGATAGGGAATATCAAGAAAAGTTTTCTCATTTTGCTTTTTTTTTTGTCACATCCATTTTAAGCACAATTGAAATGCGAATTGCTTTTTCAGCAACGCAAGGAATCTCCTTGTGCAGAAAAGTGCACCAGGCAGTGCCACTATAAATGCAAAAAAGTTTAATTTATAGAGAAAATTGCTGTAACAACTTCTAGTTGCAAAATATCTGCGCTTTTCCCGCTTACAATCCAATGGTTAGAGCTTTTCATTTAATTTGAATGCATTTAATGTGAAGAGTTAATCTTGAATGGGAATATAGTCAATGAGAAAAGTCCAAAATGACAGCTTCACCAGAATGATATCCTTAACAATTGGGTATTTTATTGTGAGGGCTTAGCACAAACAGCATCAAAATTATATGATGTACTTGCCAAACATTATGAAAAATATTGACTGTGATAATAAAATTCATATGTGTGTCACAATAAAATGGAGTATTATTATGTCAGAATAGAGGGAAATTTCATTGATGGTTATTTATACAATGTTAGAAGGATACTTTTTCTGACACAATATGAACGCAACTTCATTTTCTCAATAAGAAACATTTCTATTGTGTCACAAATAGATCATTTTGAATACTGAAGAAGAGTATAGGAACAAAGTTTCATTGTGTTTCTCCACCATGACAGGCAGAGGTAATGTCGTAAAATTTGTTGAAATAGTATCCATTTCGATTAAGGGTGGATTGGTGCAGATATTGCAAAAAGTTTAATAAAAAAATGAACCAACAGAGAAGTCAATTCACATTTTTATGTTTAGCAAAGGCGTAAATTGCTCTCTTGACATTGTTGACGGAAACACCAAAATATAAGTGGATTCTATAATGCGGAAAACAATCTTTCCCAGGCTCTATGAGCTTAGAATAATGCGAAGTCAACCGTGTAGTAGAAATGATTTAATCTAATAACTTTTAATATTTCAATACTATGAAAAGCTTTAATAAATTCTTATTCAAGGAAACTTATATCGTCGTTTCCACCATCTAGTTTGGTATCTGATGTTTTGATCTTTAGCAATTCGATCGAATCAATATATTTTTTCTACCAAATATTTTATTGAAATGGATTTGAATATTCTAAAAATTGTAGTACACTTTTTCTAGATTGAAAAATATAACAGGATTTAAAATTAAATGAAAAAAGAAAACGTAGAACAAAATGAGACTACATTAATGCTTTTTACGACCTCCAAGAAGAGGTACTCAAATCACCTTTATAAGAAACGGCTCTACAACTTTGACGAAAATAATTCGACTAAAAGCTTCAAGCTTGGAATGAAATTGAAGTAATTAAGTTTGTGGGTTGGAAAATGTTCTTTTAAAGTCGTTTTCAAAAGTTTGATTTTGTGGAAGTTCTCAAAAATACCGAGGTAAATATTATGTTGTCAGGAATGGGATATATTTTGGCTCGTGATTATAGATTTATTCCGAGTTCTCAGAACTGCAATACAGTAGGGGAAGGTACTCTTCCTTCGAACGTTCATGCCATCGAATAATGTACATTTTCTTTAATTTTTCCTAATGGCCTTTACACACTAGAGAAATTTATGTCCATATTGAAGAAAATTCCCTCCGTTTGTGTAGGAAAAACTCTCCAATATGGACATAAATTTCTCTAGTGCGTAGAGGACATAAGAGACTCTAGATCAAATTTAGGAGTTTTTTTTTTTGCAGAAGCTTGACTATTTACTGATTTAGCACTATAAGAAGATAATGAAAGTTAAGATATTTTTGAAAAAAAATCATGAAATTGAATTTATAGCCTCAATCTTTTATCTTTAAAGCATCGAATGATTCTTATCGAATACATATTTATATTCAAGGAATATGGCAAATTATCCATGTATTGCACATTTACCCCTATTATGTCCAGTATTCATCCATTTTCAACCGCTTATCCCTATTGGGGTCGCGGGCCCATGACATCCAAATTAGCAGCCCATACTTGTCGATCCTCCGCCACTTCAGGAAGATGTTCGGGTTCGATCCCGAGGCGTTCCAAGGCAAGATTCTGGATTTGGTTCAGCCACCTTATCCTCGGTCTGCCCCGAGGTCGAGGTCTCCTCACAATGGCTTGCATAGCTTTTCTGGGGAATCTTTCTTCATTTATGCGTTGAATATGTCCATACCATCGAAATTGTGATCTCTCTACCCGAAGAAGCAGCTCCTCGACTCTTAGTTCCTCACGAACGGCCACATTCCTCACTCAATCTTGACGAGTGATTCCCTTAACCGCCCGAAGGTACCTCATCTCGGCAGCTTGCACTCGCGATCTTACCCTTTCGGCCATTACCCAAATCTCATGACCGTAGGTGAGAATAGGAATGAACACAGCTTTGAAAACCGATAATTTAGCCGATCGACTAAGCTCAACCTTCCTCAGCACGCTTTTGCTAAGCTCCCTCATAACTGCAGAAGCCTGACCGATTCGCGACGAGAGTTCTGTCTCCATCCTACCATCACTCGTGAATAACATACCGAGATATTTGAACTTCTTCACCTGTGTCAATAGTCAGTGCTTTTCCATCAACATGTATGGTGCATTTCACAGGCTGTCGAGAAATCACCATTACCTCCGACTTTTTGTCGTTCATCTTCATACCTGTTTCGACACAAACATTTACAAATCGGTCAAGTGCGTGCTGAAGCTTTTCTTCGGAAGATCCAAAAAGAACCAAATAATCTGCGAAGAGGAGATGGCTCACTCTGAAATCCCCAATACGAATCGTATTCCGAACAATGACTGTACAATGGCTCCTACCAATTCTTCATCCAGTCCGTACTCGTGCAGTACATCCCAAAGTTGTTCTCTCGGTACTCGGTCATATGCTTTTTCCTAATCTATGAAACCAGTGGAAATGCATACTCCCAAGCCTTTTCGACAATCATCCTCAGTGTAAAAAGCTGATCCATGGTGCTTCTATCAGGCATGAAACCGCATTGTTCCTAACCCAGTCTGGGTTTGACTATTTCTCGGCATCTTCTCTCAAGAACTTTAGCATACACTTTGCCAGACAAACTCAGGAGGGAAATTCCCCTATAATTGGAGCAATCTTTCCTGTTTCCCTTCTTGAATATGGGATGGGTACAATAACTCCAACTTGCCAGTCCTTTGGTGCTTTCCCACTTTGCCAATCCACCTTAAAGACACGCGTGAGCCTACTGACCCCCGCTATACCTATAAGTTTCAGCATTTCGGGACGTATTTCGTCAATTCCTGCAGTTTTTCCATCCTTCAATTTACTAATCGCATACTGAAGGACTACTTTCTTCCCTGCCTTCACTCGTGGGTCGTGGGTACGTCATCATCAGTGCCTTGTTGAGGATTGAGCAATTCTAAGAAGTACTCTTTCCAGCGACTTAAGACCTCTTCCTCTTTGGTCAAAAGATTTCCTTCCTTGGATGGAATTGCTCTTCTTCCCTCTGAGTCTTCGGACTGTTTGCCAGAAAGTTTTGCTTGCCACCCTGTAGTCGAGCTCCAGCTCATTATGTTCAGTATTATTAATACTATTACTAATTTTCTACTTTACTGGTATATTTCATGATATTTTGATATTTTGGTTGATCATTTCTGCAACTGGCACTCATCTGAATATCGATTTTGATTTCCTTTTCAGCACTATCCGTATTGCCAACACTGATAATGAATTTCTTAATAAAATCCTTGTTGATGAGGCTTCTGTGCTCATCCCATTTGTCATTTTTGACATATGATCATGTGAAAATATATTTTGTGTCGTGTGCATCAGCTTGAAATAAAACTAATTTTCTAGTTATAAATTTTGAAAAGAAAAAAATACTTTCCTCAACCACTTACAGTAATGTTTTTGGAATATTCAGTGATAACATTCATCATGCTGTGAAAGCATATTTTTATCCTTTATTTTTTTCTTAAAATTTGATAATTCGTTTAATAATAGTTTAACAGAGATTTCTTGGAAGAAATAGAGATGAAAAATAAATTATGAGTACGTCGTATGTGAGTTTGTTGAAATTTCTCGTAAAAAAATGTTGTGAAAATGATGCTTTCTCTCTGTGACTTCATAACCCATAATGCCTTAGATTTTTCAATGATAAAGGGATAATCTTGCAAGAAAAAATAATAGAGAATTCCTTACATCATATGCACAAACCTGTACTTTTATGTACGTAATGCAGACTCGGAAAGCCAGGAGTGGATGTATATGTACGGCACGAGGGTGATTCTGCATGTGCAGTGACTAACATAGAATTCCTAGTGAACGAAGGTGCTTTTGTAACTTCCACTGCTGATGACTCCCTACATTTATGGAATTTTCGCCAAAAGAGTCCTCAAGTAGTACAAAGCTTAAAGTTTCAGCGAGAAAGGTATGTCATATTCAGTGAGATAAAAAAAACTTGTCTTTTTATCTTCTTAACACCGTCCAACCTGCCAATATTTCAATAGCAATGTCATCATTAATTTTATTTAATTTTTTTTTTCAGGATTACATGTCTCCATTTACCTGTCGCGAGCAAATGGCTGTACGTGGGAACGGAAAAGGGGAACATTCACGTTGTGCACATTGAATCGTTTGCACTGAGTGGCTACGTTATCAATTGGAATAAAGCCATTGAAATGTGAGTAATGAATCACTTGTTCCAAAAGACTTATCACCTGATCTCTTGGCAAGGGTAAACTTTCTCTAAGGTTTTTTATTGAAAATTCATTAAATCACATAGGTTTTAATGGAAAGATATCAAACTTGAACTATATTGGTATTAAGCAATGTTCATAACCCTGGTGTATCATGCTTGCTCATAAAAATTTTAATAAGATTGATATGAATATTGGCTCTAATATTCGTCAAATGTATGATTTTTAAGATAAAAATATATTTAGGGTAAAGTGGTACAAGTTGGACAATGCAATGGTACAAGTTGGACAGGGCTTTTTTTTCTTGATAAATTTAGTACTTCATTTTTATTTGTATATTAGGTGAGATTCTTAACAATCTCACCTACTATAATCCTAACAAAATTTCATGTCGTCCGATCGACCTCAAATTTGGCCAAAATGTGTTTCGCCACTTCCTGATTCCGAATATATATGTGGCTAATTTACGTTCCCGGCCGGCCGGCCGGCCGGCCGCTCTTTGGAGCTTAATAGCTCCTAAACTAAAAAAGATATCGACTTGCGGTTTTCGGCAAAGGTTATATATCGGGTGAAAATTGCAACTTGGTGCATAGACCCCCCACCCCCCACCCCTCCTTCCGCCATTTTGAAGACCCCCCTTTTTTTGTTTTCTCAATAGCTCCGCCCCTATGGCATTCAGCGGACTTAAATTTTAGTATGTTATAGCTGGGCCTTAGGGATTTCCATCAATACCAAACTTAAGGTCCCCCGACCCCCCTGACCCGAGCTATAAGGGTCCAAAAAAATTTCTTAAAATGGCCATAACTCCGGTTCTAATTGTCAGAATTTAAAAAGTGAGGGCTTTTTGGAAAGCTCTCGTGAAATGCCACTTCCCCTTCTAACATCGCAAGTTCATAAAACCACCGCTAGGGGCGCTTTTTTTAAAAAGAAAATTTTTAAATCTTAAAAGTTAAATAACTCAAAAATTCCATTGTGCATCGGGCTGAAAATTTAGTATGTTGTAGCCGTTGATTATACCTATCAAACAAAAAATAAGGGGTCAAAGTTCGAACATTGACCGGCCTCTATCTCCGGTTCTAATTAACATAGCGACCTAAATTTTACCTTTTTGGTTTCGTCTCGATGAGCACTTTCAGATGGAAGTTCAAAAAGTCACCACAGGTGGCGCTGTGATAGCGTCAAAATTCATCGAAATTCAAAGTCACTTTTCTCAAAAACGGCATTGTGCAAGTTAATGAAATTTTAGTATGTTGTAGTCCAGTCTAGGACGTTTCCAAAATGGTGCGTATGTGCGCTGTGGTTTCAATAGAACCGGAGATATGAGGGGTCAAAGTTCACGAAATTCAAAAAATCATATCTCCGGTTCTATGTGACCGATTTTGATGAATGAGGGCTTAAACGAAAGATCTCACCAAATGCTACAACTTTCTAGAATATTTGAACTTTGTGGGACCAACACCAGGGGCGCCACAGTCGAAAAACCAATTTCAATATCACATAACCTCAATTATCTCGACTGTCGCTGAACCGATTTTGATGATAACTTCTACATAATTGTAGAGGACATTTGTCTCTACATTTCGTCCATACATCATTTTCCACTCAGACTACGCTATCACTCCGATTTTGCCGTTTAAGTGTGAAAAAATTGATTTTTCCGATAATAACGCTTTGAAATCCATCAGATGCCAATTTGACTGCCTCTACTCCACAAAGACACTTAAAATATGGTTTTAAATGGAAAGTCCCACAAAATACAACAATTCTTTGATTTAGTTGAAGTTCAACAAATGACTACTTGGGGCACTCTGGATGAAAAAACAAGTTAAGAAACAAAAAACCTCGCTTACCTTGGCTTCTGAGTAATCGATGAGTTCAAGTTCTACGGCAAAATTATAGAGAACATTCTGGTCTACATTTCACCCATATAACACTTTTCTGTCAGTTCATCCAAATCCTTGACATTTTGGTTCAAATACAAAACTTGTATAATTTCACGAATTTGATTCAAGATAACTGAATGGCGTCTCCCTACTTCAGCATCAAATCGAATTTGCATGCACTCCGAGTTAGCTCACGTTAAGAATCTCACCTACATAAGCCGGTTAGGATTATCTGTCCCTTTTTATTGAATTTGGTTTCATAATTTGATTCCTTGTGCTTAAAAACAAATTTTGTGCTGTTTTTATTAAGAAAAAAACCATGTCCAACTTGTACCGGCGAATTGTTCAACTTGTAACACTATGTCCAACTTGTATCACTTTACCCTATGTTTTAGTTAATTTAAATCAGTTTTTGCGGGCCAAGTCCGCCAAGTCTATCCTATTAACAAAAGGTCAACTTTAATTCTAAATGATAAGTGATTTAAAAATACAAATCACATATTTTTATGTAAATTAGCAGAAATTAATATGAATCGCATTAACATTTTCGTGAGCAAGTGTTATAGCAGGGTTAGGCGACATTCTTAATATTCTTAATATTATTATCTATCATAAGTAATAAATTTACACATTTCTGAAAAATATGTTCACAATTAGTTACAGATTTTGATTTCTCTTTTTAGACAAGGGAAACAAAAAAGATAAAATTTAGACACATTTTAAAAGCACTGCTTATGCTAATGGAGACTCACTCCCATAATTTTTTTTCATTTTTTTTTATTTTTCTATATGTTAGTTATTTTAATTTGTTATAAATATTTTTTTCTATATTATTAGTAAATCGTATAATAATGTTCTCATACGGTATTCGGTTTGGGGTCGTTATAGAGGCATTACGAAACAAAATACTGAATTTGATTCAGTCAAAAACGCTTTACAAAATTAACAGCCCTTACTCTTTTGTAGTCGTTTGCAGAGCTTTTCTGAGTGATTTTCTTTCCACATCATTATACGGTAGGAATTGTGATTTGTCAATAGAACGAAACGGACCCTGAGTCTCAGTTCCTTGTGAACAGCAATATTATACGCTCGATCTTCACGTGAGAATACTTAACTGTTCTCAGCTATTACCCAAATTTCATGATTATTGGTGAGGATTTCACTGAACCACTAATCATAGTTGTTGTGGTTCTCACCCGAGAAGGAATAGGGTATTAGATAGTAATATCTTATCCCAACCTTGTTGCCAAATAATCCGAGTGGATAGGTAGATAATTCTAAGACCAAACATATATAGAATGTTATGTTGATAACTATAATTCAGTTAATTTGAATTTTAATTATGAACCTACACTAATTAGAGTGCGAGATTGAATTGGTTAGTAGGTGCTACAACTTAATAATTGTTAATCAATTTTAATATTCAATAGTATTAATTGTAATATTCTTGTTGTTAATTTTCTACGGAATTTTATATTAAAAAGAAAGTTTACAATGCTGGCTTTATGCGAAATGTCCTCAATAATTAATAGAGGTTGTGGTATATTGGGCATTTTGTTTGTTTTTGGTATAACATGGTCAATAAAAATGAAAATTGATCGCTTTCGGGAAACATAAATTGTAAATGCCCAAAATTAGTGAAATATTCTGGAAAAAGGGAAAATGAAGAAGTTATTAACTATCACAGTATTTTCGGTTCGATTGAAACGAGATTTATTATCACTTTAGTTTTTAAGACTTGTGAAATTAAAAAAAAGACTTTCAGAAGTTTGGAAAGCAGATATGTAAAAAATATCAGAAAATATCAATTTTCAAATTTTTAAAATTGCACCTTTAAACACTTTTTTTTATTCTTTGCCAACAATTTTGGTCAAAGAATTATTAAAATTAAGCCGATTTGGAGTAACTACATATCCCAGACATGATTTAAACTAATTTCTAATCAATTTTGCGTTCAAAACTGATCAAATTAAAGTATTTTACTTAACAAAACAAAATATTTTATTAAATATTTATAAAAAAACTTATTTAAAAAATTTAAATACTGAACAATAATTTATATTGCACTAGTTTTTGAATAATTTTCGAATTATAAAAAATACATTATAGTAGTGAGCTAAAACCAATTTGTTTTCTAATAAAATTTTATTAGAGATAACAAGAGTTCTTTCAAAAGTTATAGAATTCTCTTTGACAAAAAGACAATGTCACATCACATTTCGCTTTTGCATATTTTATCTACCGCACATAATTGCCATGTCCGATTTGATTTCCCAGTAGAATAAGTTTGACGATGTCTCTTACATGTGAATTATCCTGTCTACGAGTATTGTCCCAACTCCCAGGCAATAGAATTTTCATGTACGTGGAAGATGAGAATTGAAAGCAGAGAAATCATACTCGCAATTTTCACATAAGAGATACACACAAGTTTGTTTTTTTTTTTTCTTTTATATCTCACAACACTTTTGCAAGTGTTCTATAAAAGAATATAAATCAAAAAGAATGTTTTGTTGCAAATAGAAAAATCATTATTCGATTTTGCTGATTTTTTTTTCACTAGAATCCTAAGCGATTTTCTAAAATTGCATCCCTCATTGAAATTCTGTATGGTATCTTCCTGAAGTTCAATTCAATTGGTTTTTCTTTCATTTTCCTTTTCGCAGTTTCTTTCATATTACTCAATACCACGCGTATGTATAGATATTGAGCGCATTAATCGCTCAATAGGATCATATTGGAGAATTTCTCCCTTCTAGCAATTTCTTCCATTTAGAGATCATATTCAGACACAGTTGCCGATCCCTTTAACTCTTCACTGCACTTTTATGCTTTTTCTTAAATGTTTCATTCAAACTATTTCTCTTTTAAAATCATAGCGGGTGGTACAATATTTGGCGAAATAGGGGAATGTTGGCATGGTTCGCACAGTGTGAACCTTCAAACAATGCAAATTTTCTCTTTGTTCTCAAAGAGCTAGTTCGTCATTTTTTAGCCATAAGATTTATTAACGTTATGAGACGAGAGGACAAATGGTAAACCAGCTCAAAATGAATTTATTGACTATTCGAAGATAACATACATAATTTTAATTAATTTATTTCCATGGCCGAAATTACACTCAAAGTGGCCGAAATTAGAAGCTGGCCGAAATTTTGCACACTTCCCCTTTATCCAAAAATGGAGTTATTAAGTAAATATTTTCAGAATTATTTCATAAAAGCGCAAATACAATACAACTCATTCTTGAATCTCAGCTAAACCACTTATAATATTAGGGGTGCAAAAAAGTTGTCGCTGTTCACGATAGATGATGCTGTCAAAGTCTACGTACTGGCGGTATTTGTAACCAACGTCATAATGATTCTTTATCAATAGATTGTAATTAGTAGTACATTTGTTTTGGACAAGTTTGAACAACATATTTCTTCATAAAGTTTAAAATGACGAGTGACGGGCCGAAAAAGGCTCATTTGCGGGAACTTCTGTTGTTCTGCTTTCGCCAAAAGAAAACTGTGGCTGAAGCACGTAGAAATCTTGTAGAGACTTACGGTGACCAGGCTCGCCGTAAGTCTCGCGGCGAAGAATAACTTACATATGTATACAATATATTTATATATATACAATATATCGCTCCTTGGAAATTACAAGGGGCCAACTCACTTTTTGGCGATTTTGAGGTTTTAATACACTCAGACAGAGAATTTAATAAAATTTCAGATGATATGAGTCAATAAATTTCGTTATTAGAAAAGTTTTTCAAAATTTTACTCTTTATGAATGCTTGCGCGGTTTATTTTGAAGTCAAGGGGCACAAAATAGATTTATCGTTCAAATTTTTGTGAAACAAGGGACTAACTCAAGCAAGTTGATCCCGTGTCATTCTAATTTCATGAAAATATGCGCATCATTTAGAATAACAAAGAGCTAACTCATTAAAAAACATATTTTGAAAGGTAAAAATATGTATGTTTCGATGTTTATGATAATGCTCATACAAATAGAAAAGAATTAAATTGTTTTTATTAACATACATAAATGAGGTAATTATTTATACAAAGTTTAATCTTTCATGCTGTCTCCTGAAAAATGGCTCAGATTGAGTTGGCCCCTTGTAATTTCCAAGGAGCGATATGTATATATGCAATATATACATAATATATATATATACAATATATATAATATGGACAATATTTTGAATGAAATAATATTTTCTAATTTTCTTTAATAAAACTTGAATTTTCACAAAAAACAGTGAGTACTTTTTTGTACACCCAATAATATTTAAATAATTGCAAAATAAATAATCACAGGCTTTAATAACGTATAGCGGAACATTTTATTGATTTTAAAATATCACGTGATGTTTTTTTTTACATCATACATCATTGTTCTAAAAGTGACTGAAAATTTTCTTACTGGTGCCTCTTAAGTCTCTGTAATTAGATGTGTTGAAAATTACTATTAAAACCACGCACCAGTCGGTTTTAGTTATAGTATGTATACTTTATATAAATACATAACACGTAGGATTTCGTGAATATAATCCAATGGAGAAAATTTTCCATCACAACTTAATGGTGGGGGGACTATAAGGTCAAACAGGTGTTGAATAGTGTACATATGAAAGACGAAACTGTAAGTTTCATCACTTTTTAATGCTATAAGGATTTGGACAGGGGAGAACTGCGAAGAAAAAGGAAAAGTTTTCAATAGAATTGAACCACAGAGGACTTTGCTCTTGTAAACTTTATTGTAGTTTTGAATCGTTAAGTAACATTTAAAGAGTTTATTAATAGCTCTAATGTAATTTTACATATAGATTAATTACGTAATCTTTTTTTTACTTCATTCAATTGTATTTACTAAATGTTGAAATTTCAAATTAATGCTAGTTTATCCTATTAGGATCGCTTTGCGGATATATAATTCCTGTGAGAATTTGTGTTTATATAAAATGTGTTTAAAATGTTCATTCAAATTTTCATTTATTTTGTTAATTTAATTTGCCAAAGGGCACGTATGTGAGATATGGATAATTTGAATGTTCGCAAAAAAGGATACAATGTCATAAATTTTACTGTTATGAATGGGTGAAAATGTTTTTTTTCTGTTTTTGAATTTTAGAATAGGATTAAAGTTTATATCCTATTCCGGTATATTTAATATTATATACTATTTGCACTTTGTAATAAAATGTAAATTGAGAGTAGATTCGTTGATGCTCATTTTCTGAATTTGAAACCTGAAATTGAACATAAAGGTTTGGGGCTTAAGATGGCAAAATACTAGTGGATGTTGTTGGTACTTCAAGCTCTTGTTTCAGGCAGGATGAATTTGTAGAGTACGCTTCAATTACATGGATATATACATATGTATATACATAAATCATTCAATGTCGCTGTCGAATATTTTGGGTCCTCGTCCCAATTGATCCACTCTTGAAATCTTTCTCATTCACTCTGCACTGTTTTACCTCAAAATATACACAAACATAACATAATGCTACTATACATTATTAATACCATATAACAGCCACCCTTTGACAAAATCCATTCAATTTAGATCCCTCCAATCAGCCTTACACATCCGTATATATATCTTATTGATTTCTCTGACTTTCCATTGTTTAGGGATTAATTTGATGAGTATTAATTGCATGTTGTTTTAAAGGGTATTCTTGCAAATATGTTACATTTTTTATTGGACCATCAACTTGCTAATAGTGCAAGTGATTGTTGTTGTAATACAAAATTAAAAGTTTATTAATTTTCTGGAAGTTTTTGTGCAAATAGAAAAAGTTTTGCAACTTATAAAGTAGGTACAAAGTAACTGTAATTACGCACGTGTTTCATAATTTTCCACTATTGGAAAGTTTGTATGAAATTGATGCAACTTTTTTGATAAACAATTTTGTTGTCGACTATCGCGCGAAATCAACTATACGTGCAGTTTTCGTGTAATTAAAATTTAATAAGACAATTTGTCAAATGTGAAACTCATGCTCTAGAACATTCTTTACTGAGAAAAGAGTAAACGTTGCCGGCTATATTAAACATGTCTTAAGGCGTCTACACATTGGGAGCAATTTTCGTCAAAAATTGCGTTTTTGACAGAAATTTGACGTTTCCCCCTACAACGCTGCAGGGAATTTCCTTCAAAAAAGCGATTTTTGACAAAAATTGCTCCCAATGTGTAGAGGCCATTACATATAATACTCTAGTAAAAACACAATATTTAGCGATTGTAATTTCTACACTCTATTGTCAAGACGAATGTAATAAAGCCTAGCTAATTGTTGAAGAATAAAACTATGAAATAAAAATAAAAAAATATATATATTTCAACAGACAAACTCTATGAACGGTATTAGCGGAAGTGTTATAGAAAAATAATTCTTATTTATACTTATTTTAATGTATTGGGCTATGTCTGCTATTTTGCATTTGCACCTATCGTTTAGTTTACAAATTGTCCGTTCAGGCGTTTCAATCATATACGGCTGGAAAGACTCGGAACTTACACACCAGTGCGACAGTCGAGTCGACGGTCACAGTGCCCAGAAGCCGAACGCTCTTACCAATTGCACCACAGACCACCCAAGTAAAATGTTTTTTCTCCATATATGTATTTGAGTTTTCCAAAAAAAAAAAAACTTGTATCGATTAGATGATTTGGATACCGTATGATGTAACTGATGATAAATCTTGAAAACAATTTAGTGATCGATACACATAATTGAGGGGATTAACATTAATCTCTTAGGACTTGTATTCCCACTTATTTCAATATTCGTTTCCTGTTAGAGAAACTTTCTGACAGTACTACTGCCTTCTGCCACAAGAAAACAAAATTATATTATTCCTTTTATTTTTGAACTCCTTAAAATTTTCATTTTTCATCTGTTATTGCTAGAATTCAAATGATTTTTCCAAAAACCACGCCATGCTGTTTGTCTATGTCAGATATTACCTGAGCCAGATGTCTAACTGTTAGAGATAGGGACTAGAGGTTTTCGAGGGACCCCTCCATGGGCGTTCTGACATACCAACTTCATATGATTTAATCGAAGGTTCGATTAATAGAGATTTCGATGTCGAATATTTCGAAAACTAAACGATGCTTTTCTTTAACTTTTACCCTAAGATATCATCAATTATTTATTTAAATTTAATCTCATAAGACGGAATGTCTATAATACCCGGATGCCCCTACTTTCATGCATTTCTTTATTATGTTTAAATTATTGCGATTATTGTAAAGAATTCTGTAAAATGCTGTGACTGCAATATCGTATATAATATATAGTTATGTGCATATATTATATTTAGGGATAAGTATTCTGTGTGAGATAGAGAAATTGATGAAATTATGAAGGACTTTGTAGATGAAAACATGTTTGCTGTCCGCAGGCAACAATAAAGAGAGTTCCCTGAACAGGAAAATGGAAAAGGAATATATTCTTTTCTAAAGGAGTCTCTTAAGAAGATAAAACAAAAAAAAAAATTGAGACAAGAGTTTCTTGTTTTCAGTGCATGAGGATGACGTTTATAAATTGAAAGACGCGCTTATCCATTTATATTCCTAGGAGCAAAATGGGGTGGTCTTCTATAAGTGTAAGAATGGGAGTACACCTCGTAAAATTGGGAATGGTGGATGAAAGTCGGAGGGCTAAACCAAGAGTGAGACTGATGTGGAAAGTTGTACAACAAAAAAAAGGAGTTTTATTTGTCTGTTTTGCGTTTTTTTTTCTTATGTTGCTTTTTTCCTTGTCTCCTTATTTTAGTCTTTTGACCAAAGTGGAGGGAAAAGTGAGAAAAGCTTAAATCTTCTAAAAGAAGACACACATTTATCTCGTAGACAAGTTCCATTTGTTTTTTGATGTTATTTTCATTTGGTCGAAAAGTGCATCCTGCCATAATGTATAATGAATGTATAAGTACTTAAAAGGTTTCTAGTAACTATTTGTCGCAATGGGTGCTAAAGTTCATTTGGCCCAATTTGCTAATTATCTTTAAAATTATGTTTGAAGAATAATTAGAATAATTACAGTTTTTTCACTATCCTTATTCCTTGTATCAAGTAAAGTAATCTCATACATTTACAAAGGCAGTATTCATAGCAAAAAGTGAGAGTCTATTAAAATATTTAATTAAACATTATGTACTGCTTGGTGATGGATGAAAGTCGAAAGAAAGGGTCATTAGGGTCGTAAAAAATGGTAATGACTGTGAAGAGTACTCTTCAAATATTCGCGTTCATCGGATAGCTTTTGACTCATAAATGACCTTTTTGCTTAGCGCAAATGAGAGAGAATCTACAATTCAATGGGTATACTGCGTCCTAAAAGTTAAGCATTTTTTTTACATACAAAGGGATAACAGCAGCGTCTCAACTCATAGAGGAATTTTAGAATTTGTGTACTAGGTTATATGTTATATCCGAGAAATGGTATCGCTTTATTTGTTCAGATTCAATAAGTTGTTTAGCCATGGAGCTCACGTGTTCAAGTATTTGACAATTTTTTCCTATTGTAAATTCAGAGAGCAGTAATATACAATCCAAAATTTTTTCAACTTTTCACCATCCTAGTCAAACGATTCGTCCTGATCTAACATGACAATATTTCGAAACTAATCTTTTCATTCGTGTACTATCCCCCTTAAATAAGTCAAAAATTAGGTTTTTCAAAGTTAAGACTTTATTCAAAGTCAAAGTTAAATAGCACCCTGGAAGGTATATTTTTCTTTCGATAACCTCCCTTGGAATCTAAGTCAGACGCAATGAGTATTCCACTGGAAAATATTTATCGATTCATGATCCCTGAGAACTAATTAATCTGATTAGAACTGATGCAAATTTGCCTGAAACAGTTGAGAAATTATCTGTTCTGATTAATCTTTGAAATTGAACCCCATTAGAAGGAAGAATTCAATACCCTTGTCGTATACGGACAAAATCTAGGTCTAAGAGCTCTAGACAGTTTGTAAAATAAAACATATATACAATTAAAAAAAATACACAACATTTTTGTGAGATATCCATGAAAATGTGATAGTGTAGTAGTGTGGTAGAGTGGACATCAAGATCCTGAGAATAATGTTTAAGTCTACTAATGGGGGGTTCTTAATAATAATCTGTATTCGCTATCTCTAATTGTTTGAGTTCTCTACACGCTAGAGAAATTTATGTCCATATTAACTCCGGACCGCAGCATATGCTGCAAGCCAATTTCACAATTTTTTAATCAAAAATATCTAAGCTCAGGAATTGATTGATGTCTTACAAAAAATATCTTATATTTGGACATCCTTATAGTTTGTAATCATCCACAACAATAGGATTTTTATCAGTTCTGAATAATTAAAAAACATTATTTTTCACAGAACATTCATATGCTGCTTTGGGTACTCAGAGTCCCAAAAGAGACGAAAGAGTTAAAGAGTTTTTCCTACATAAGCATAAGGAATTTGCTTCAATATGATCTCTAGTGTTTAGAAACTACAAGGGATGCGGAAAGAAAAATTTAGAGGAGAATATAAATATTTTCCTATCTTTCTGCAGACTTCACAAACTCGAATAAACCTTAAACTATATTCACTATTTAAAAATTTATAAATTATTAGACCTGAGATTCAGACCTATTGGATAACGCTAAATGGATGACATTATTAAGAATGTTTGAATATATACTTGACCGGATGGAAATAGTGTTGGCAAAATAAAAAAAAGAGTTTATTATTTACTCAGAAAGACATGAAGATTAATACCTATATTATGAGACGGTTAGAGCAGAAGTGGTCTCCTTTGTATGCATCTCCTTACTATAAGAGTCCACTTCTACTCTTAGCTTGTCATGACTCTTATAATAATTTTTTTTTTTAAAAAGAAGGTAAGTGAACCATGTATCGACCATGAAGATTTGATCATCACCCCAAAATTTTTGTTTTGAAACTCGTCACATTTAATGAATTATCTTTTGCAACATGTGTTCCATTAGTAACTAATGCAAAACATTTTGCAAAAACCTAGTAGTAAAAAGCAACGAATATTTTTGAAAACATCATTTTATTTTTGGGTGATGATTCAACCTATATGGTCGATTAATGCTTCACTTACCTTTATTGTATAGAATCAACAAGCTTAGGTAAAAAAATGATTCCTAAGTTTTTTTTTAATATTCTTATATTTAATATTCTGTAAGTCATGTTCAATGAAAAATCGTTAGTCATAAAACGTTAGATGAATAATGGCGAGTCTTATGTATGTGTAATATGTTCTCGAAAAGTGGCTAAAATCTCCATGTCCACAACCAAAATCCCTTGGGGATTAATGTTCCTTCACTTGTTGCTCTAGCGACGCGATGGTAGATATAGGGGGAATAAAATGAGTGAAATAATTTGACCACCGGAACTCAGAGCTAATATGATATTTATTCACATTAACGAATCGGAAGTAGAGGGAATCCGTAATAATAAGTTCAATAAATCTCATCATCTGTCTTTTTTCCGCCGGAACTGAATACAATTATAATTCCTTGCTCTTGACTATCCTGCTTATTGTTTTATAACTAAATTGGAAAGCCTATTTTATATAGGCGTATTTTAATCCTAAAATATTTGGCATATTTACGCCAAACATAATTTCAAAACACAGTGAGCAAAACATCCTGCAAAATATTTTATAGTACCTCTTATTGTAAAATATAAATTCATATGATATATCTTGCAAGCGTTAGACAAAAAAAAATCTTTTTTTTTTATTGTTTTCTGCTTTATTTTCGATTTATTTCGAATTATTACAATAATTGTTTGAAAAACGAACAAAATCTCTTAAGTGTTAATTAGTTTTTTTTGCTGCCGTAAATGACTTCCGCAAAATCTAAAATTTTTATCCTCCTATTAAACTATATCCTATGTACCTGCAGTGAATCTTTTTTTTTTGTTCAGAATGGCACTGTCCTAAGTATACAAAAGACGACATTTAATTACAAGAGTAAACCCTTTTTGTAATTATATGCTCTTAAATGTGACACTTTGTGTAGAACGCTACGCAGACAATGTTCAGATATGTATATATACCCTGAGTTGGGTCACTCTCGTATGCTCTCATTATAACATTTTGAAAAAGGGAGCGCAAGGAGCAATTTTACACATTCTCTAACACAGGTCTCTGTATTTGGCCGAAAACGTATGACTAAAGCACTGAGTTGAAATATACAGTGCCCCACATGGGGTAAATTACAATTTACTCTTCACAAAGGTCTTATAAACATATATAGTGAGTAAACTTCTGGTGCTGACACGCATATCACATTAATGAATAGAATTATCTACACACATATGAAAAATATAAAATGTTTTATGCTTGGATTATGTTTCTCAATCCTAGATAGGACATATTCTTATTCATGTATATTTAATAGTGCATCACAGGAACATAAAAGAAGCTTGACTGTCTCAAAAAATATCACACGTTTGGGAAAAATGTTTGTCCCTAAAAATGTCATGCGTTTTTAAAAAAGTATTTCGGTGAATTTTCTTTTCATTTCTTTTGTACCAATTTTGGGTGCATACCGATTTACAATCCGATTTAAATTGTTTGATAAATTTTCAAAAAATCAGTCGGGTTCATCTAAGAGCGGATGTCGATGTTTCTTACCATTTGCCCTACAGGCCGGTGACAAGTGATAAAAATCGAATTATGTAATTTCTCTCTCTTTGAATTGGAGAAGTAAAAAACAAAATTTGAAAAGCAACGTATTTAGGGAAGGTGTACTTTGCATTCACAGAAGCACAATGATGAACTTATGGAACTTATATGTAGTTGACGTTAGAAATTACTAACAAGATATCACATCTAAATGAAAAAGATTATCGTATACATTTTTCTGCATTTCATGCATGAAATCCTAATTGCACAGAGAATGTCATCTGCAGCATCTGCACAAGTGTCACAAAAATAATGGTGTCTGCAAATTTTTGAGCATGTACAAATTCGCCTTCATTAGTGTGACTACAGAGTGAATGAGGAAATATACTTATTTTATGCTATTGTCTTGTGAAACGATGCATTATATGAAGAAACTGCTACTCGCACTTGTCATGACTAACATATGACAATTGTAAAATTGACAAATTATCCAGTAATATTTGAAAGGGTGAAATAGGATGATTTTTTTCAAAGAAAAATCGCATAATGATGAAATAATTTTATGCTTCAGAATACAATATTTGTCTATTTTATTGATTGATTTGTTTAGAAGTTAAGTGGTTACATGGGTCAAAAATACTGAAAAACACTATATTTTCTCCAATGTTTTTTTTTTCAACGTAATATATTTTTTTATTTTTATTCAAGTTTTTATTAAACAAGCATACACCGAGAGAACTAGGATGGTAAAATTTACCATCCTTTCTTAAGGAGAATGGTAAAATTTACCATCCTCCATACAAAATTTTAATAGCCAGATAGCAAAAATGTCACCCAACAAACGCGATATTAGATTGGACTGTCAAAAATTGTAGAATATCACTTCGTAGAACCCTAACTAAAAGTGTCACGGATGGACCAAGTGGCAGCCTCTGCCACTTATCGGATTTTACATAATGTTTTAATATTTTTACATATATTTTAACATTCGGAGCCTCAGTCAGTTCTTTTCTGGTGTCTGAATCAGAAATTTTATCTCCTTGGGTACTGTATCTAAAGATTTTTAACCATTCGATGTTTTCATCTTTATCAGAATCATTGAGTAAGGAAAAGTGACCTGCCTTTGAATTCGGCAGCCTTTGAATGTTTCAATATTTCTCTTATTTCTCAAAGCAAAAATTCTACTTTATGAACAATAGTTAATACTATTAACTATTTTCTATTAACTTCGCTTAACAAAATGGATTTTTAGCTTTGGGTAATAAGAGAAAAATTGAAGCATTCTGATTTTGACGCATTCAAAGGCATGTCACTTTCCCCCATAATTCTTCTAAATAATTTGCAAAAACACTTTCAATTTGTTCTTTAAGGCTTTTATACACTATCAATCAAGAAAATTACATCTGCAGAACGTCAAACTCCCATATAAAATGCATATGGCAGCAACTGCCACTTGGTCCTTGCGAGTGCAGTTTTTTGCTTTTGCAATATATTTACATTAATATTTAATTTTTATTAAAACTTTTATAACGAAAAAATAGCCAGATAAATTCTGCACACATTCAATCAGGCCTCCAGGCGAAATGATATATTCTTCACTATAAAAGATAACATTGAAAACTAAATTGGCAGCAGCTGCCACTAGGGTCCATCCAAGTGATATACATGCTGTTCGCCTTTAGAATTTACTATCCTACGGATTAGCTGGATTGCTGTATCCTATGGATTGTAAATCCCAATAGCCAGATGGTACATTCTATCTAATATCTGGGTAGTAGATTTTACTAGCCGGATAATAGATTTTACTAGCCGGATAGTAGATTTTACTAGCCGGATAATAAATTTAATAACCGGATATTATTATCATTATTACTAATGCTGAGGTGATCCCAAAAATAGGCCCGGGCGCAGCAACTGGTCAGTCTATTGTACCTTAGCCGGATATTAGATTGTAAAATCTTGGAAAATATATTTTTTCCTATTTCAATTAATTGTTTGAAGGGCTTGGGTCCCTTTCTTGTTGATATCCTCTTTCCTTATTGATATCCTCTGTGTATTTCAAGCTATTTTGGTGCGTAAATTTTTTTTCCACTATTGGCGACCACGTCGAGATTTGAACACGGGACCTTTGAGATGACGATCGAGCATCTTCGGATTGCGTCACGAATTTCTATAGTCCTTACAAAGCATATCGGAAACTGTTGCATCGTCACCTAATATACTCCAATATGACATTCTAACAGCAGGATGATAAACTTTACTAGCTTGGATGGTAATACAAAAAAAATACAATTTTTGATGTATTTTACAACACGTTTTCTCTTGTAAAATAAGTTTGTGTTTAGTTCATTAGTTAAAAGGAAATATTTAGTTTTTTGACGTCAGATGAATATTACTCTAAGAAATCTTGTCCACCGAAAAGTGTGTTTTTTTCAAAAACTGTCTCCAAAAATCAGATCTCAACGGCTGATTTTTTTTTAAATTTTGGAATGAAAATTTGACAAAATATAGTTGAAATATTGTACTTCTTTTGCTTAAGACCTCGAATTAAATATTTTTTTTATTAAGTATTTTGAAAAAAGATCTCAAGGAAATGTGCTGTTTTTTTTAGGCTGCGTGACCCGTATCCCATTAAAAGTACAAGCACAGAATTTTTATTATAATTATTTCATATCTATTCTACAATTGGAAATAGAGTGGTTTAGTAATACTTTTTTGAATATATGGTAAGATTATGAATCCATGAGTATATATAATTTATGTTATAGTATAGACGCAAGACATATAATGAGTGGATGCTAGAAAAACGATGGAAAAGTTAAATATGAATTTCTGAATGATTTAGCATTATTTCAAGATTTGCGTTTTCATATTTTGCAATTTTTCTGTGAAAAGGGAAAAGCTTTTTGGATAATGTGTCGCTCTTGCTCTTCTAAAATCTTACTTTCTCAATAGCAGAGGGTTTCATTTTGACCACCATCCTTCCATATACAATGTGTACGTATATTATTCTATGTTTATAATAAAGACCCACCATGTCCGACAAACTTGATTTATTGCTTCTTCATCTCTAAATGTACTACATATGTATATACATCAACATTAAATATGTCCAGAAACCAAGAAAAAAGAGCAAGAAAGGAAGTGAGAAAAAAATGGAATGAGATAGAAAAAATGTGGAAAGAAATTGTGGTAATAGAAATTGGGGAGATGGGATCCACAATTTATATAAGAATACGAAAAGGCAAACCACAAAGTAATATACTTTTAGATGAAGATCCCCTGATTCATGATTTTCATGTGTGGGTAAAAATTATATTTATGTTTCTTATTCCAATGTACGAATATACTAGAATCATTGAGTTGTGGATGAGAATGGGGATTTTCCACCACAGAGAGTTTGTGAAAGATTCAAAATCAATTCTCATTTGCATCGTGGGCTCACATTTTAGGAATTTTCAACAGGGAAAGCTTGAGTGTGTTCAAGTTTGCAGAAAATCAAAAAGCAATTTCGCTAAAAAGCATCACATTCAAATTTGGTGTTACTAAATATAAATGTATTTATGATGCTTCACCCGGTAATAAAATTCAGCTAAACTTTGGGATATTGAATAATACAGAATAGTACTTTTTCTATATAAGACCTTAATTATATGTAATTAAAAATATAATAATTTTGGTAAAATTCCTAACCATCTTATCTATTATGATCCTAAATAATCTCATGTCCCCCGGTCGCGTACAGCTAAGCTCAGAATATACTCTAATCGTGTGAATTGTAAGTATTTAAATTCCTAATTAATTAACTTTCGCATTACACTCCTTATACCATTTTTATAAAACTTATATATGGCAGAATTCGAAAATTTGTTGTGTATATTATTTATGTAAAGTCTTATATATTTATAGCGCTTCATATGCTCATTGCTCATGCTCAATAAATCTTTTAATCTAGCCATTCTGTAGTATACTGTGGAGAAACTAAGAAATCGAACTTATAATTACAAAGAGACGCTTTTAACGATGGTCAGAATGGCGCCTTTGAGAATCTGGAATCATTTTCTGTAAAAATTGTAACTCTATATATAATTTGTGAGTAGCAGTGTACTCGTGACTTAGATACTACATCCACCTCGATTTTACATAATTGACGTATATTAATAAAGTTCTTTTGAGGTCTCATGGAGTAAAGCATAGTGCACAGCACGGGGCCCAGGACTTTGCAAAGTTTTTCCAACTGTGCAATATGTTTCCAGGTTAACCGGTTCAGACTTGTTAAAAATATCAAGACCTTTCAAGAAATATGTTTACTAGAGCCTTTTCTACGTATGACCTTAAGAAATTGTTAGAATGATTCAACGATATTTCCATATATGGATAAACTGTTCATATAGATAATCTCTAAAACATATTCAAGAAAACATACCTATATAAGATTGTATTAATGGGTCGCATTAAGGACGCGTGGGGGGGAGGGGAGGGTAAATTAAGATTCCAAGTTTATTGCTGTACCTGTATGGAATGGGACTAATAAACAGTCGGATGAAAGGATTCGACGGATAAACAAAAACTCTTAACATTAGATTTTCAAAATTCTGCCAAAATATGAAGAACCCTTAGGAAGTAAGGAATCGAAATATATACTCAAAATCAACAGATTTCTTATATATAGCGCTCTCTTGTTGAAGGTCGAGCACTAACAAAAGAGCCCCACTAGCCTTATTCTAATTTTTTTAGACAAATTTTTCTTATTATTAAAAATTTAATTTAATTTACTTTCAATAAACAAAAACAATAAAATTTTCAGTCGAATGATTTTAAGTAAAATTACTGAAAATTTATGAGATTGAAGTATTTTTTTAGGATAGGCACCAGGGAAAATGCTTTTAAAGAAAGATCCCTCTGACAACGTTCAACTTGAGTTAATTGCTTTAAAAAAATAACATTAATTTGCGAAAATCATTGAAAATAGCCGGTGCGAAGAAGTGAAATAATGAAAAATTTCCTCATTAATTATTCAAGTCTGGAAACAGTAGAATTTTTGAGGATTATGATGAATTTTTCTCTCTTTTTTTTCCATAGTCATGGTGGTCTTATTGAAGCTTATTACATTGTTTTGAACTTTCCAGTAAGAGCGTATTTTATAGTATATTATGGACTACGTATATATAGATTAAGGGGTTGATTTTGTACAAGCAACAAATTCCTCTGAGGAAGTTAGTTTTAAAGTTTCTCCTAAGAGAAACCCGTTCTTACGTTGTTGTTGCCTTCATTCTGTTACATTCTTTGTGAATGGCCCTAAGCAATATTTTCTTACTTGGTACTTCTATATAGCTGACTAATGAAACAGGATCCGTACACATTTTCACTGCCACCATATTGCCTTTCTCTTTTATTTATAATATACGATAAAATAATCTCAACATAATATAAGTATTTTATGCTTGTCTTTTTCTTTTGAAAAAATTGTATATAGGGGAGACCGGGGCATAATTAGTCACCAAATGAAATTTTTCTTTGCGCATAATTTTAACAAAAAATGTTTGTATGAGGCAGATAAATATTTCAATGAATAGGAAGGGAAGTATATATTTATAGAATAAAAAGTAGTTTCCTCAATATTCCTTCACAGGCAAACTATAAGATATTACTATCTAATACTATACGTGGCTAATTCTGCCCCGGTCTCCCCTAGTATAGAATCTAATAGAATCTAGTCTGAGATTGACCTCTACAGTAGACTCTCTCTCAATCGGGCATATGGGCAAAATGTCATCCAAATTATCGAGAGATTTGGGCATCAAAATTATTGTAAATTCCACAAAAAGTGTTCAAATATAAAGAATCATGATAAAACAAGAGGAACTACCGCGAATTGGAACAAATTTGCTTTAAAATCAAACGTGAAAATTGTAAACAAAATTTTGCGCCCGATTTAAAAAGAGCCGTTTGAGAGAGAATCTACTGTATATCAAGTAAAAATTGGGAGATCATTCAATGTCCGGGTATGAAGATATTTCGTGTTAAAAAAAAGTGAGCTGTATAGCTATTTGCCAACTTTAAATGGCTCTCCTGTAGAGGAATTCTGTAATTTTTGTGGCATTGTCATATGTGAATTGGAAATCAGACAATGCCCATCGAGCTTTTTTCTGATATCACATGAGTTCGAAAATGTATTTAATTGATTTTTTAATGAAATGTCTTTATTTAATGATATTATGCTAATGCAGTCAGTCTTTATTGATTTGTGTAATAAAATTTTTTGTCATTTGATTTGCCAGAAATATCAAATATGTAACTTCTGACTATGCATCGTGAGATGAATTGGCAATGTCATGGTTACAGAATCACATTTTCGAAAAAGCTCTCTTGAGATTCAAACGCAATTTGTCATGTGGCATTGTCAGAGTGTTACAGAATTCCTCTACTGAGAAGTTGTTATTCTGAGAGAGCTTAGTATTTAACGGAACTCTCTCGTCGATATGATGGTTAATAATAAAAATATTAGATAAAATAGGGTGAAAGGAACGTCTATTGACACTTTAAGAACTCGTGTCAGCACCTATTGACACCCTACTTTGTACCATTTGGGATATGAAATTTGAACATTTATGTTTATAGTAAAAGGTATATTACAGAAAAAACGTTGTATTACTTATATTTTACTAGATAATAATAATAATAATAATGCTGGCACAACATTCCATGAAGGAACAAGGCCTTTCCGCAAGGGGATTTCTAGACATGCATTATTATTTTTTTCTTGTACAGAATGAGGTTATCAGTCCCATGCCCGTGGAATCAAATGCAGTGAAGCTCACTGGATGCAATCCGAACACCTTTAACGCCAGAAAAATTCCTGGTGATCTAAAGGGGATTCGAACCCGGGACAATTGCATCATAGAGCGAGTGCTCTACCACTTGACCCATTGAGTGCCCTACTATACTAGATACATTAAATAATTTTCAATATTTTGGCAAAAGTGTCAATAGGGGTTCCCTGTCGCACAGACGTTCCTCCGACCCTACTATAAATAATAATGAAAATAATAAAACATTATAGACAATTATGCAAACCCTAAGACAAACTCAGAAATTTGTCCGATTTCATAACTAGAAAGTGATAAAAACATTTAAAATATAATTTTTTAAACTTAATTTCTTGTTAGTTAGTTATAGAATATTTTAATGAGTTACTTTTTGTACATTTACAAAATATTTACATTGTAAGTGTTCCAAATCATTGCTTCAACTTTAATACATTGCTAAAATTATTTGAATTATATTAAGAAATAAAAGATTAAGAAAAATAAATAAAGCACAAGATAATGTGGTGCTTACTGATTTAATGTGAGACATAGATGGGATATGTATTTTATACAAATGATACTGTTTAAAGTGCTAATTGACTTACAATCGAGTGGTCGGAGGTTTTGCATTGCAGAAGAAAGTTATCTTTAAGCTTAGAAATTTGGTCTTGCAAAAGAGGGCTTTTGGCAATCTCATGAAATTTGATAGTAGAGAAGTCCCATAGTTTCTTGTAGATAATTTTTATGAATTTATTTTGAATTTTTGAATAATTTAAAGCCTCTTTTTGTGCGTTCTAGCACAGACTTCCCAGATGGGACAACCGTACAGAAGAATACTGCGTACAATAACAATATATAAAAACTTTTTATTGGGAGTGGAGAGTTTCGATTTTCTATTGATCAAATTGTAAAGTATTTTGAGGGCCTTTAATGACTTATTCATAGTATAATTAATATAATCTTTGAACGTTAGCTTAGGATCCAAAATCATACCAAGATATTTAATTTCTTTAGTCCATTTTATTTCCATGGATTTAATCCGAATGGGTGAATTTGGCAGACGTTTTTTTAGCTCTTCTGGTTGTAAAGAAAATTGCTTGAGATTTATCCATATTAATTTTACATAGGCAATCAGAACAGTAATCAATGTACTGAGCAAAAGCATTTGATAACTTGTTGATGATTACATCTGGATTTGTATTAGAGTAGTAAAAAAAAACTGTGGCATCAGCATATAATGCTATTTTTACAGTAGGATTAATTTTCAAGTCTGATGTAAAAATATTATAAAGTAGAGGAGATAAGACACTTCCTTGAGGGACACCATAATCTAAAAAGTACAAAGAGGACTTCCCAGAATTAATTTGATCAAATGCTTTACGCTTGTAAGGATCTGATTCAATAATTTTTATAAAATTTATAGAAAATTTGAAAAAGTTCATCTTATATAGAAGGCCATCATGCCACACAGAGTCAAAGGCTTTTTCCAAATCAAATGCAATAAGTCCAGTTGAGGTCTTGAATTTTAATTTATATTTAATTTCTTTAGTGATTCTAAGCAGTTGGTGATTAGTGGAGTGTCCAGATCGGTAACCGAACTGTTCGTTTAGCAAAATATTGTTGTTGTATACAAAATTATTAATGTATATGTAGATCACTTTTTCGAAAATGTTTCCAAATACAGGTAATAAGCTTATGAGCCTATAATTTGATGCTAAAGAAGTATCTTTACCGAGTTTGGGAATGGGGATAATTTGAGCTATCTTCCAGGGATCTAGAAAGTAGTTAATCCTCAGATAGTTGATGAAAATATTATTGAGACTGCTTTTTTAGGAAGATTTTTAATGTGTCATTAATTTTATCCAAGCCTGGAGCTTTCTCATTTTTTTAAGTCTTTAATTATTGTAGATGCAGATATTAACCGAGGTGTAGGAAGATGTTCGGCCTTAACAGGGGAATTTAGGGAATTTATAATTTTTTTTTTGTAATTTTAAAGTTTGCGCAACTTTTTCAGTAATACTTGTTTTTTTAGGTATAAATTATTTTTATGAAATTTGGAAAAATTATCAGCAATTTTTTGAGATTTAAGTTCATCTGTTATAATAACATGATTACCCTTCCGAAGGAGTGGAATACCTTGAGCTCTGTTCTTCAGCAATTTGTCAGCTTTCCATAAATTAGGACGATTGAAATTTAGTGATTTAACATGTGATTGCCAGTTATCATTTTAATGAAGGTTAATTTATTCTTTTATTATTTTTTTCAAGATTCCTAAGTTCGACTTTGAGTTCCGCCGCCCTAGAGCGTTGCCGTCGTCGAATTTTATTTTTATGGGAGAAATGGGATCTTTTAAATAGTCTGGAATATCCGAATTCTTCTTGGATTTTGGTGTCCTTAAAGGAATAGCCAATTTAGTAGCTGATAAAATATAGAATGGAAATCTAAAACCTGATGATCAATTATAGTTTTGTCTTTGATTTCTTTGTTTGATAAAGAAATATTTTCGTTGATCAATTGTTTAATTTCTTGTATATAAAATTTAATTTCTTGTATATAAAATCATATAGAATAAGATTAATTTTTAACGCAGTATAAGTAATAAATAAAAGTAATGACCTCTACAAATACTGAGAAATTTTCCTCAAAACGGAGCATTTTGATGAAATTGATAACCTTGTTAGTGTTTTCCGACGATTAATTTAAGTATATTAGATCCGGTAAGCGTCGCCGTCGAGGGAAGAAGTACCTCCCGTAGCTCAGTATCATCATTAATATGTTCTAGTAGAGCTTCTGTGAGGAGCCTGTACCGCTTATAAAAATTCTTTTTGCGTAAAATAGGCTCCCCAAATACCATTGTTAAGATTTCAAGTGTGTTAGAGCGTTTAATTTTATTTTTCAACATAAAATTTAATACAGATTCGTTGTTCGTTTTTTTCCAATATCAAAAAATCGTCAAGGATATGAAAACAGGTCTAACATTTATATCTATAATAGACTAACTAAATGTGAGGGCTGATCTTGCCAACATATGTTCGGGACATGTTCACCGAGATATCAAAAAAGAAAAATCAAGAATTGAATGTGTAAAACACAATAAATGTGAAAAGTCACTTTACTTTTTGAATATACCTCGTATCATATAATTAACAGGTTTAACGATTAGTTAAAAATTGAAGGTTAATAAATACGAAATAAGTGACTGTTTGTTAAATTTACTGATCTATATTTTATTTAATCACCAACCAAAATAATTTTACGAAAATTGAAACCCGAAAATGATCATTTCAGCAATTTGATCTACAATCAATACGTATCCAATACTAATGCTTACGAAAAGCAAATCAGTAGGACATATCGTTTTGCAGCTTACGTCTAAATTTATGAATCATATTTTGTTTAGTCTTATTCATTTTTAAAATTATTAGGTCATTAATTTTTGCATGACAGGAAAATCATATAGACTTAAATATAATGTAGTAAAACAAAATAGAAAATCACTGATAAGCTGACATGATTAATAATGGCCAATGAAAATTCTGAATTCTGATAAATATTATTTTTAATAATATTAGCTAATAAAGTTACAGCGATGAATATAATTACTTATGGTTGATATCGTTGATATATTTGTGTGAAATTTTACGGTCAATTAATAAGTTCCAAAGAATTTAAAAATGCAGAACAAAAGTGTTGCTTTTCCATTTATAATAAATTTGTAATAAACATTTACAAAAAAAACACACTTACTATAAAATCCAGTGATTTTTAACAATCTCAGTGATACTGGTTGGTGTATATAAAACAACTCTAATAGAAATGTTCTTATTTTTTTCTATTAATAAAGAATGATAGTAAGTTTTTCGTTGTAACACTTAAGTAACCTTAGGGCGCATAATTGTGATTTTTTTATAGAAAAGATCGTCTATACAAATAAATAAAATCATAACTGTAATATTATATATCTCACACCATTATTGAAATACAGATTTAATTACCGAAGAGATCATAAGGTGGTATGAGCAAATTTTGTTTGCCATAGGACAAAGCCAAACTCATTTTCATTAAAATTATATGCATAATAGGCAATTAATTTCCTCAATGAGTCATTTGTAGGTCGTTCTTTGGTCGCAACTTGGGTGGTCACCCTCGAAATTCAATATATCACCATTAAATTGATGAAAATTTTGTGAACTTCCAATTTGGTTTTTCAGTATAGCACTTCAAACAATGGCTTCCATGCTTCAAGTCTGTTCCAATAAATCACAGTTGAAAAGATAGAAGAGGGTGATTGTAATTTGCTCAGATAATACATGTTACAATCCATATACGTGGAATAAAGTAATATCCCATTGCTGAAACATTCTCTATATTTTCTAATGAGTTTGTCAGTTTTTGTGACATGTTCTCATTACAAGTTGCATATCTACAAGAAAGTTGAATTTTGGATTATCGTATTTTGATAAAGAAAAGTCATTAATATGGTGAATTTAAAGTTTAGAGAAGGATAATATTTACCATGAGTACAGATTGCAGATATCGATTTTTTCTGAGGATTATACCTAAAATTGCTTACATACTTGCAATGGGTGATTCTTACTAGGTCACTCTGAATTGTCTAATGTTGATGTCATCGCATCCTCATTTGGCAACTCACCAATAAATTGTCTTCTAAATCCCATTTTACAAGCTTATGGAGTGCTATTACTAGCAAACAACCTTCTATATAATATGTGCTGTTAGTGCCATTGGCAAAAGTTCGATTTTTTGCAATAGTTTTAACGGTTTTAACTTTAACAGTATTCTCTTGTATGTACTTAATTATCTCTGTTTAATGTATTTTAATTTTACTATTCCAAAATATAAATAAATATATAAAAATATAAATATAATATCTAGATGTGTTTCATATTTTTACCTAACAGACGAACATTTTTTGACTTTGGTAAATCAAACAATTTCTAAAAAAAAAAAAAAAAAAAAACTGTTACGCTGTTTGTCTAGACCCAGAGTTAGACGCAAAACGGTTACAGATTCCATACGATTGCTTAACGTTGTATGACACCTTCTCATATGTCGACTTTATCGCCTTAGAAAACATACCTATTGAATTATCCTAAAAATGCTTCATAACTTTTTTATAAGTTTGTTAAGTTTTGTTTTTTTTTGATAGGTTTTGATGATTGTCTAGTTGAGCATTTTTTCCGTCTATGTTTCAAGCCTAAAAGTTACAAAGGCACTAGAGATTACATTATTATATGGTATGGCTTGCAATTAAATTGTCGAATCGTATCCTTGACCAAGACTAAGCTTACCTTTTATCCATTGCAGCACGATTGTGTGTCTCTTCCTCTTTTGGCTTCTGTGCAGTCGTATACCAATTGACATTTAATTCAATTGATTGAGAATTTCTCTTTGTTCAATGATTCGCCTGCCATTTAACCTGCAAAAACTTATATCTGTCTACATCACAAACAAATACATTTATTGTTATCTCGTTATTCTCTTTTTACTATTCGAACTTAACAGAGAGAAATATATTACTGCTCTATTTTTTGATAACTCGAAATTTCCACCCTCAACATTCGCCCAGGAACTTATTTTAACGAAAATTTTCGTATCTGATATTTTTTTGAAAAATCAAGTCGGTTAGATTGTATAGATCAGAGGTGTACAAGAACCATTCGAAACCGAACAAACACGTCAAATGAAACTTATACGTCAATGGTCAAAACGCTATCTGAACAAATTTATTTTGACGTTTATTCGGTTTAAATGGTTTTTGCACACCTCTGGTATAGATATAGGGATTATCTGGATTATGATGTGATTTGTGGGTTGCAGACACCTAAGATCTATTTGAGCTCCTTCCGGTCTACCCTTTCAAACCTGAAGCCCCAAATATGCTCATGGTGATCTTCGAAAATTTAGCTGGTAAAATACTGAGGTAAAGGATAAAGCAAAAGAAAATTATGATACAAACAACGTCTAATTCTAAACACTCAATGTGTGATAGTTTAAATTGATCCAAAAAAAAAATCGCAAAATTTTATGTACTAAATTAAATAATCTACACTACAGGATTAGCTGGAGTCTATTTATGAGCTTACTTCAGTCTTTTTATAAACTGGCTGATTTGCAAAATATCCTGAGCTATCACATTGTAAACATTCTCCAGTGTTAACACTTTTTTTTAAATACTACTGGTTGAGAATTTGTAACTTTGATGAGAAAGTATAATTTTAATATACCTCTATAGCATTCAAGTCACGAGTTCGAGTATTTCTCAAAGCATGGGGCTATTCCTTTTAAGTATATTTTGAAAACAATTCAAGTGAATTTAAAAGATACATTAAGCATTTTTTAACAGATTTTCAAGGTCAATAGCTACACCGAGAAAAATTTGGATGGTATTTTCTACAAATCGTGTCTCTAAATTCTACTATCTCAAAAGATAGTAGAAAATACCATCCTCCATAGAAACTTTCCTTTAGAATCTACCATCTTGACATTTTAAAATTTACTATCCTATGGATAGTAAATTCTAATAGCCGGATGGTAAAATCTACTATCCTCATTTAGATTTTACCTTGACCTCTCTTAGATTCTAATATCCGGGAAGTAAATTTTACTGGCCGCATATTAGATGTTAAAATTTAACTGGAAGACAGTAAATTTTAACGGAGGATAGTAATTTGGATTGAAATTACTATCCAAGCCAGTAAAATTTGCCATCCTGCTGTTAGAATGTCATTTTGGAATATCGTGGGTGCCGATGCAACGGTTCCCGATATGCTTTGAATACATTATAGCAATTCGTGGCGCAGCTGGAAGATGCTGGACTGTCAGCACAAAGGTCGCGTGTTCAAATCTCGGCGCAGTCGTCAATTTTCACGCACCAAAATGGCTTGAAATACAGAGAATATCATCCAAGAAGGGCCCCAAGCCCTCAAACAATGGCCAAAAAGCAATGAAAATAAGGAAAAATAAATTTTTCCGACATTTTTCATTCTAATATCCGGCTAGTAAAATTTACTATCCTGTCAGTAAAATTTACCATCCGGCTAGTAAAATCTAATATCCGGGGATATTAGAATTTACCATCCGGCTATTAGAATTTACTATCCATGCAATAGATTCTACAATTTTTGACAGTCCAATTTAATATCGCGTTTGCTGGGTGACTTTTTTACTATCCGGCCATTAGAATTTTGTATGGAGGATGGTAAATTTTACCATCCACATTTTTCTCGGTGTAGAGAAAGTTTAGTTAGTATGTTTTTTAATTAAATTATTTGACAATTTTCTGTACTTCAATGAAATTATTTTTAAAATTGAGCATGAATATGAATTCATGCTCGATATAAAACGAGATGTAGAACAATATATATAGAATTTATTTGTTGATTTATTCAGATGCCTTAAAGCTGTTGAGAATCAAATTGAGAGTTCATGAAAATAGATATGAAAATATGTAAAGAAATAAATTAAGAAAAATCTTTGCTTTTGGCTATTAACTATTTAAATTGATGAGTTTCTTCTTGTTCCTGTGAAATATTTTTATCGTTAAATTCTGAAAATAAATGGTTCTTTTAATTACGAAAATGTTTTCGTATGCAAAATTTACGTAATTTGTGATATTTCCTATTCCTTTCCTTTTATTGCTGTTTTTAGTAATGCTTTATTGTTACGTATTTCGTAAATATTATATTTTCACGTGTAAGATCTTAATACATAAATCACATAAACTATGAAAGTTATTTATTGAATTGGCTATTTGGGATGAAATACAAAATATGGGAAAATATTTTGCAATATTAAGCAGTACCTTCACCTTTTCTTTAAACAAACTTTGCGAATGTACTTAATCCAAATTAACTAATTAATATTTCAAAATCTGTATATAGGAATATGAATACTAAATG
>NC_077224.1:31091601-31148618 GCF_024763615.1 Phlebotomus papatasi
AATGGGTTGGAGAAATCGAAAAGACTTCGGTGAATACTTCAACTCTTGAGTTTAAATGAAATTTTTAAGTGTTATTTTACTGCTGGAACTCAAAGAGAAAGCAGTTATATAATCTACTTTTTTCAACTTGTACGGGTATATGCCAAACAGTAAGAGATATAGACTTCCGGCCTTCGACGATCCCCCCCCCCCATAGGTCATTATTATCTAGGAAAATAATTTTTTTTCTTACCAACACCCCCACTGCCTTCCTTTCCATCCAAAGCCACGTTTTTTATTTAATTCGAAAACGGCTCCTAGTTTTTTTTTCATTTTCGAATATGTTTTGGAGGTAGTCAAGATGAATATTTCGTCTTGATATTGTATACGTTTAGATACGTTTCGATATTGAATTTTCGCTTATTTTTCAATCGATTTGCTAAAATTTGGATTTTTTTGAGAGTTCTTAAAATTTCTATCCAGTTATTACTTACGGGTATCGGTAAAATACCCGTAAGTGATGTATCTTTCTTGGAATTTGCATTCTAAAATGTGCTTAAGCAATTTTTTATTTCAGAATGTTTTTTTTTTTACATTGCAAATCAACATAATCGGTTGTAAACCAGTACGCACCCAAAAACCGTTATTCGGACAAAAAACATTATTCGGTCAGCTCTTTCTCGTAAATTCGAGCAGTCCGCAAGGCTGGGACGCTTTGCTATTTTATCTTCCATTCTATGTCATATATCATGTCGAATTTCTTTCGTTTCACCTGCATAAAATTCCTTAAGCTGTACTTGTTGTACTATATTCTGGACAAGAATTTCTCTCTTTCAGAAGACTTCCTGGAACTAACTGGAATTGTATCATTTTGATAATACACATTAAATACATATTTTTGATTTACATCGCTTAATGTTGAATTAATATATTGATTTTGATCCTGAATTTTGATGTATTTTTTCTGAATATAAATTCAATACGTCTTGTTTCGTTCTGATTAACTGTTGTATTAGCAATTTATTAATATCATGCAATACTCTGTCATTGTTCTAGTATAATATCTGTCGCTGTGGGGATTATATTACTTAAAAGTTTGAGTTATTATCAGCAGCATTTTAAATTGCTTCACCAAAGTGTTGTATTAAAATGGCACGTTTTTAAATTGTATCATGTTGCTCCTTTCTCATTTTCCTGTTTCTTTCCCATTTTTGTACCCATTTCATGGAGGAAAGAGATAAAATTTAATTTCTCAGAAATGTGTATTTCATTGGGTAAGATTTTTATAGATTTATGCTTGAGAAATTTTTACTGTAAGATGAATGTTTGAAAAATACGATGAGAAGATATTAGAAGGGATGAGGTATTTGTGGGTGTATAAGAATTTTCAACATTTAAGAAAATAGAAGAAAAAATTGATATCGTAAAAAAAATATTTTCTCCATTTGTTTCAGTGTACGGACAACGCATCCTGGTTCTGTTGTTCAGTTATGCGATAATCCATTGGATGCTAATAAAGTGAGTTTCCACTTAGTTTGAAGATTTCTCACACTTCTTTTTCTCTTCATTAATAATGTCTTGACATTTCTTTTCTCTTTCACAATGTGAAAAAGTAATGAAGTGTCGATATTATTCTGATAGAAAGAGGTGGGGTTGAAACCAAAATCGATTCATTTAGTAGTAAGAGACAAGCAATTAATTTTAACTAATTTCCTAATTCTCGTACTTTTTGTGGTTTTCTCTTATGTTGTTACAACAAAAAAAAACACCATGGTCAGTTGCTAATTGCATATGAGTCAGGACTAATAGTATTATGGGACATGCGGGGTAAATTTGCTGAACTTCGATGGCAATCAACTGAACCTCTCAGATCTGTTTCGTGGCATCATGAAGGGAAGCATATTGTGTCTTCTCATACGGATGGATCACTCTGTACGTGGCCTTTAAGAGCAACACCAAAGCCTCAATTCCACTCATATCCACATGGTAAGGAATTCACTAGAATTCACTTGCAAATTCCACATGGATTGAATTATTTCGTCAAATTGGTTACCTCAATGGAATGTACGGATGGTTTTGGTTTTAATTAAAAACTTTCCCTTCTCTCTCTTTCTCTCCCTTTCTATCCCTCGACTGCAGCAAAAACGACGAAAGAAGGCAAATTAGAATCCTGCAAACCTATACATAAGGTGGAACTGAAAACATCAAAGACAGGGTAACTATGGCTTAACATAATTTGGCATTCCACCTACTTTTAGTACAGCGTAACAATTAACTGCCACTATTAAAGTGTCTAAATACACTTGTAGGGAAACTTTCACAATATTCTCGGGGGGTCTATCGATGGAAAAGGGCGGAAAGTCACCGTGTATCACAGTGCTTCAAGGCAAGGCGACCACAGTCCTGGAGATGGAACATCCTGTGGTGGATTTTATAACGATATGCGAAAGTCCATGGGCTAGTGGTAAGTGTATATTCATATTAATAATCAAAAGTAAAGAAAAAATATACAGAATTTAGGGGAGACTGGGGCAGTAGTAAATATTGGATAACACGAAATACTGATAAAAGCATATTATCTACACTACTCGGATTTATGTCCACCATGTCTGCAGTGGACAAGGATTCCTATAGAATCTGTGAATTCATATAAGTCTCGTCCTCTAAAGTCTAATATTTAATTAAAATACTGCAGGGTTTACAAGTATCCCATGCTTACTGCTGCCCCGGTTTCCCCTATAAAGTGAGTTAATTATACTGACAGACAATATATTATTCGCCCTATTCACTAAAATCCGTCACAAAATATTCCCATAAAATTTGAGATGATACTATACACACATTAAATTTTTAGAATTAAATTAAATTTTATAGATTTTAAAATTATTTTTCGATTTAAGTTCAAATTAATTTTTTTTTAATATTAGATGTAGTTCAAATTCTTTGCGTTCTATTGTCCAGTTTTTCGCTAATATCTCTGATGCAGTAGGAAATATACGAAGTTACGAGATAAATACGAACTTGCGAGTTTTTATAATTTTTTTTAAGCAGAAAAGCATATTAACAGGGAATCAACAGAAAAAAAAACTTATCAAAATATGTAAAAGAGAGCAGAAATAGAGGAAACAGCAAACGATCAAACAAACAAAGAATATTCGATCAAAATAAGTCTGTTATTTTGTACTATTGATTGATACTTTATCTATTTATTGCGTGTAGGTATCAATGTGTTCATGTTAGAAATTAAAAATATATTAAATTATATACTTAATTTTCATGAATTCTATTAGAAATAAAGCATTCAGAAACATTTTTATTTTGGGGAGGATGGAGGTAGCAAAGGTTAAAAAGGGACAGATAATCCTAACCGGCTTATGTAGGTGAGATTCTTAACGTGAGCTAACTCGGAGTGCATGCAAATTCGATTTAGAGCTGAAATTGTGAGTCGCCATTCAGTTATCTTGAATCAAATTCGTGAAATTATACAAATTTTGTATTTAAACCAAAATATCAAGGATTTGGATGAACTGGCACAAAAGTGATATATGGGTGAAATGTAGACCAGAATGTACTCTAATAATTTTGCCGTAGAACTTGATCTCATCGATTAATTAGAAGCCGAGATAATCGAGGTTGTTTGTTTCTGAACTCGTTTTTTCGACCAGAGCGCCCCAAGTGTTCATTTGATGAACTTCAACTATATCAAAGAATTGTTGTATTTTGTGGGACTTTCCATTTAAAACCATATTTTAAGTGTCTTTGTGGAGTAGAGGCAATCAAATTGGCATCTGAGTGATTTCAAAGCGTTATTATGGGAAAAATCAATTTTTTTCACACTTAAACGGCAAAATCGGAGTGATAGCGTAGTCCGAGCGGAAAATGATATATGGACGAAATGTAGAGACAAATGTGCTCTACAATTATGTCGAAGTAATCATCAAAATCGGTTCAGCGACAGTCGAGATAATTGAGGTTATGTGATATTGAAATTGGTTTTTCGACTGTGGCGCCCCTGGTGTTGGTCCCACGAAGTTCAAATATTCTAGAAAGTTGTAGCATTTGGTGAGATCTTTCGTTTAAGCCCTCATTCATCAAAATCGGTCACATAGAACCGGAGATATGATTTTTTGAATTTCGTGAACTTTGACCCCTCATATCTCCGGTTCTGTTTTAACCACAGCGCACATACGCACCATTTTGGAAACGTCCTAGACTGGACTATAACATACTAAAATTTCATTAACTTGCACAATGCCGTTTTTTAGAAAAGTGACTTTGAATTTCGATGAATTTTGACGCTATCACAGCGCCACCTGTGGTGACTTTTTGAACTTCCATCTGAAAGTGCTCATCGAGACGAAACCAAAAAGGTAAAATTTAGACCCCTATGTTAATTAGAACCGGAGATAGAGGCCGGTCAATGTTCGAACTTTGACCCCTTATAGCTCGGGTCAGGGGTTTTAGATCGACTTAAGGTTTTTTTTGTTTGATAGGTATAATCAAGGGCCACAACATACTAAAATTTCAGCCCGATGCACAATGGAATTTTTGAGTTATTTAACTTTTAAGATTTAAAAATTTTCTTTTTAATAATAGCGCCCCTAGCGGTGGTTTTATGAACTTGCGATGTTAGAAGGGGAAGTGGCATTTCACGAGAGCTTTCCAAAAAGCCCTCACTTTTTAAATTATGACAATTAGAACCGGAGTTATGGCCATTTTAAGAAATTTTTTTTGGACCCTTATAGCTCGGGTCAGGGGGGTCGGGGGACCTTAAGTTTGGTATTGATGGAAAGCTCTAAGGCCCAGCTATAACATACTAAAATTTGAGCCCGCTCGATGCCATAGGGGCGGAGCTATTGAGAAAACAAAAAAAGGGGGGTCTTCAAAATGGCGGAAGGAGGGGTGGGGGGTGGGGGGTCAATGCACCAAGTTGCAATTTTCACCCGATATATAACCTTTGCCGAAAAACCGCAAGTCGATATCTCTTTTAGTTTAGGAGCTATTAAGCTCCAAAGAGCGGCCGGCCGGCCGGCCGGCCGGCCGGGAACGTAAATTAGCCACATATATATTCGTGATCAGGAAGTGCTGAAACACATTTTGGCCAAGTTTGAGCTCGATCGGACGACATGAAATTTTGTTAGGATTATAGTAGGTGAGATTGTTAAGAATCTCACCTAATAACGACTCCAAAAGAATGTCCACTTATAAGAGAATAACCAAAAGAAATGGGAATTCGATATTTCTTTTAAAAGTCAGCCAATTTGGCCACCAAGACTGTTATGACCAACGTACAATAAATTTTATTTATAAACATGTTTTGAAAATTTCCCATGAGAATGAGCGAGATGAATAGATATAGATCTCATTCACTCTCATTGAAATGTCAAAAACATGTTTACTAAACAGGAGTTATTGTGCGTTGGGCATTATAGTCAGAACGAGACACGCTCTTTCTGGAAAATTAAGAATTTCAAAGTACTCTCAAAATATGATCTCTTGAGAAGGAAGAACCGTAATAGGCATATAACTTAATACTGCTGAATTATGCTCAGCACACAATAACCTTTGTTTTGTAAATATTTTTTTGACATTTCAATGACAGTGAATGAGATCTAGATCTAGTCATCTTGCTCACACTTATAGAAAACTTTGAAAACATGTTTACAAACAAAAGTTATTGTGCGCTGGGCATTATATTATATCATATAAATATTGTTATGGATCGAAAGGGGACATCTAGAAGCAATAGACAAGGACGAAGAGTTTCCAAAGACTTAATTTTACTTCTCAATGTATTTAGAATTTCTGATGATATTGAAATAGTTTAAATACTTACCTTTCAATTTTGAGATAATATCTTTAATCTTTAAATCTTAAAATTGGCATTTCAAAGGCTTTTGGAATTCTACAATAAAAATATTTTATTTAACGAGGCACATTTTTTAGGCCCTTGAGTTAAAAAAAATCACGATGAAGTTACGCTTCTGAGTTACGAAAAATATCAAATTTAATTAAAATTTTATTTTATTTTATTTTAAAGATGATTATAATGACAATTTACACCTTTCTATTCTGAAAAAAGGGGACTTATAATAATGAATTGTTATTTATGCTTAAACTCAGATCTTAAATTTTATGGCGCTAACACACCCTTCACTTGAGTGAAATTAAATTGTTTAAAATTTTACATCTTACTCTTTCAAACTGAACAAACAAACTGAAATCAGATATAGCTCTCTCTTTCTGTCAAATGAAAATTGAAATTGAAATTGAAAATGAAATTGAAATTACAATTTTCATTTGACAGAAAGAGTCATCTATATCTGATTTCAGTGATTTCAGAGCAAGAGGTAAAATTTTAATTGATTGAATTTCACTAAATTGAAAAGGTGGGCCAGCGCCTTTAACGATAAATATAAATTTTTACTCTCAAAAATTAAGGTTGTTTTCTTATCTCAGAACTTATAAGTAAGTGCAAATTTCAATCTATAGAATAGAAAAGAAAATTATGGTTGCACAAACAGGATGGCAACAATATGCACAAGTGTTGTTGTTTTGTGTCTTTGAATTAACCGATTTAACTAATGACAGTGATGTGTTATAATATTCCTAAGAAATAGTATTCATCAAAATATTGTTTATTCAGGGTGTTTTAAGTCCTTCCCTCCTAATTGAAATATTCATTATGCCCAATGTACAATAATTTTTGTTTTGTAAACATGTTTTTCACATTTCAATGAGGGTAAGTGAGATTTAGATCTAGTCATCTCGCTCGCTCTTATAGAAAATTTTGAAAACATGTTTGCAAACAAAAGTTATTGTGCGCTGGGCATTAGTCTGATCCAAACATGTTTTTCATAGGCAAAGAAAAGAATTGCTAGATAATTCTACGCTGAACTGAACCCTTCTTTTTTTTGACTTTGATCCAAATATTTATTGTAAAAAATATTTGGATTTGAAAAACAATTAAAAAACAATGAAAAATAGTCAATTTAAACCTATATTTACGAGTAAGATTTACATTACCTATCAATGAATTCATCAAATTCTAAATAATAAGAAATTTGAAAATACAAAATGACATATTTGAATGAATATCAGCAAAAATTAAATGTGATATCGCGTTGAAATTTTAATTAACAAGTGTGATAACAGCGTGTTTATTATATTTTTGACTGTATCCTCCGAAACAATGCAGCAACAATATAATTATTTCCTCTTTGAATTCAAACAATAAATAATGTTTATTTAAAAATGTTTGATGCACTTATCATTGAAAATGGAAAATAAAGTTCAATAAAATAAACTTCAAAGTACATTAATTATTTTAAATTAAATCATTAAGTGTAGGTAGTTCGAAATTAAATAAAAAGACATTTCACAAATTATAATTTAAAACAAAATCCAAAAAAAATCAGCTTGGAACGATTTATCAAAAAGCAACAGAATCTTTTGCTTATACATTATTCACAGTATCATATACGACGACTCAAACTTGTGTATCACAAGATTAAAAGGTGTGATTATATAAGAATCAGACTTAATTAAGTTAAATATTTTTTTGAATATTTCAATGAAAAAAAATCGTGAAGCTAATTACTATTTTATTTCCATACATAAGAGTTTATGGGTACTGGTTTTTTGATATTCTCAATTAAAAGGAGTGAATTCAGTGTTAAATTGATGTAAGAAGTCTTCGATACCAAAACTTTTCTTTACGAATAGTTACCAACATGTTTATACGATATTGTATGATGTAAGCGACAATTTTCGCATTAGAATTGGTAAAAACTATGTTTTAAAGAGTAAATTGAAAAGTTTTATTGTATGTGTAATATATTACTTAGTTTTAATGGATTAATTGAATAAAAATAGAAACTGTCCAACTTCAAAAATTATACATATATTTTCAAAGTTTACTTGAAGAACATTTATATTAAAATTTATGATAATTTGAAGAGTCACTTTAAATCGAGATATTAATGCATCATATTAGGCAATCTATAATTTCAACAATTTTAGAAACAATTAAGCATAAGCTGTCTTACGGAAAATAAGAAATAAATTTAAATTAATACTGAAAAATGTTTTATAAGACGAATACGTATGAAGTATTTATTAGCCGGAAAAAAATTTCTTTGTTTAGAACTTAAATTGAACTATTTTTTATTGGATAATTTTCGGCTAATTGATTGAATTTGCAATGAATAAAACATGGAAATGATTTTTTTTTTTATGATTTGGTTTCGATTTTTTTGACAAAACAGAATCAACTTAGCAAAATATTATACCACACACCCTAAATGTGTGTTAACATGACATTTTGGGGTCAGTCTAATTACTCCTTTGTAAATTGTTGAAAGTGAGCATAACTATTAATTAATCATTACTATCTCATTTCAGATATGCAAGAACCTTATGCAATAGCTGTGCTGTTACAAAATGATTTAGTTTTAATAGATTTATTGACTCCCGGTTTTCCATGTTTTGAATCGCCTTACCCTATGGACCTTCATGAATCACCAGTTACATGTTGCACTTATTTATCAGATTGTCCTTCGGATCTAGTTCCAGCATTTTATTCGGTGAGTTTATATTGATTTATTTCTGTACTCTCTGCTCACTCTCATGCTTTTAGCATCCTTTGTCCTGACCCACATGAGAGAAAATACTGAAAATTTTCTCTCAGAGTAATGGGCAAGTTAGGAAATAGTGAGAGTTAGAGCGTGTGATAAATCTCAGGGTATTATTGTGAAAATTGTTTACTTCTTAAAACTGAAGGTTGGCCGAAACCCAGGATGTAGGCGAACTGGATTCTCGGATAGAGAATGGCCACTGTCGGGTGGAGAGTGGGCACCGGCATCGTGTAGCTACTCAGAAATAATTATTACGGGCCATCAAGATGGTTCAATTAAATTCTGGGACGCTAGTGCAGGAACTTTACAAGTAAGTGTGTGAGTGTGTTGTAAAAAATTCAAAGAGTCGTAAATGGAAAGGATATCTTAAGTGGATTGAAAAATCAAATGATAAAGTTCTGCAAGAAACCTCGAAAAACCATCAAAATAGGGATCTCGTCATTAGTACAGCCGTAAAAACTTTTCATTGCCTATTGATGCGAATCATGTTTTTGGGAGAAATTGGACCAAATGTCCCAGCACAGTATTACCCCAAAAAAAAAAATACGTCTCTAGCTGATGTTCTGGAAATTACTCATTTATTTTAAGACTCAATTGATGTCATAAAGAATGACCGTATCATTTTCTAATTATTGCTACAGCCTTGGCTGTTCATTGCCCAAAAAGCTATCAAAAAATATGTTGCAAATATAAAAAAAAATTATGAGGAATTTCTGCTTTTACTTTCCAAACAAATTTAAGATTTTTTTATCAAATTAAAATATTTAATTTAACATAATGTTAACTTTACAAAACCACAAAGGGTTCAATTGTAAAGAAACTAAGCTAAATGTTACACTTTGACTCCCTATAAAAGTTTCATCCAAAAATAATATTGGGTTATGTACAAATTTATGGTTCACTAATGGTTGTGGTTTTGAAGTTGAATAAGTGAGTGTTACACACAACCCTAGCGAATTATAATTATTAATTCAATATTGAAGACGAAGCCTGAAGGGTTCAAGTACTGCAATCCAATGATTAGCCCTGATAAGCTTATAGTGACTGAGATTATTTCCTGTCAATCTTGGAATGCTTCTAACTGGAATTTGCACGAAAATTTGAATTTCCATCAAGGCTCCAGTAGGACTCCTTAAATTCTGTCCACATTAGAATTTCTGAACTTGCCCACTTTCTCTTAAATATCACAGAATCTATCCATTTAAATTGGTAATTGGTAAATAAGGCCCTCAACTCAGAGGTAAATTTTTAACTGCCACATTAAAATGACACATACAGCGAGCCAATTTCATGACTTTTGATACAATATATTTGCATTTCTTTTTATTCTGCAATCAGCCGGAAGAAACGTATTTCATATAAATTCTAGACAGTGAGTGCAACAAAATAGTCTTTCCCAGATTATACATATTTTTCTCGAGTGCCAAGAGGCACCCAAAGGATGCGAAAGAGTTAAAATATTTTTACGAATTTGAGTAGTGGAGTCTCCACCGCAATAACAATACACTCTGGCCGACCAACTACCCCATCAGGGGTACAGAGAAACTCGTCCATGTCCTACATTGATTAAAAATTAAAACATAGTGGTTTTCCTTGCATTACTCCTGTGCTTTTGGCTTCCTTATCATTCCCAGGGCATATGTGTTTGCCTTCCCGAAGTATAGGGTTTAAATGTAAAAGTCGCATTCAAGTCACCAAAATTTTCGCCGTACGACAGGAACTTAATCATTCATTCATTCATTTTCAAACACTTATCCTTATTGGGGTCGCGGGCCCATGACATCCACTTCAAGAAGATCTTCGGGTTCGATCCCAAGACGTTCCAAGGCAAGATTCTGAATTTGATTCAGACATCTTGTCCTAGGTCTGCCTCGAGGTCGACGCCTTCTCACAATGGCTTGCATAGCTTTTCTGGGGAATCTTTTTCCTTATTATTATGCCCAGTGCACAATAACTTTTGTTTGTAAACATGTTTTTAAAATTGCATATGAGAATGAGCGAGATGACTAGATTTAGATCTCACTCACTCTCATTGAAATGCCAAAAACATGTTTACAAAACAAAAGTTATTGTGCGTTGGGCATTATTATTATTACTATTATTATTATTATTATTATTATTTATCCACAATAATAGGGTCATCCCTTTTACAATTGTGAAAGAAAATCAGTGACAAGCCCAGATAAGCTTATGGTAGCTAAGATTCTTTACAGGCGAACTCGAAATGCGTGCAACTCTTGTCAACTCTGCTTGCAACTGGGAATGTGTGAAAATTCTATTGTGAATTGATTTTTGGGGGTAAAGAGTCGAGTCGAGCAAACGTTTTTTTTTTTTATTTTTAATAGTCTGAGTGCAGAAGGCCAACGGAAGAAAAAAAAAAGTTCATTGCAATTGGTTAATAAACATTAGAGATAGAGTCCGGTCCATATAGATATAGTAAGGGTCCGTATACAGTAGGTTGGTGTAGAAATGGGATCCATCGTTAGCAGGATCTCGATAAACACCAAAAATACAGTCAGATCAAGACATTTTTGATTATAGCTCGGGTCAGGGAACATCGAGAGAGGAATGCGATCCACCGTTGGAAAGGTCTCGTCCTTAGTTACAACGTACTAAAATTTGAAGAAAAAGCATAGTCGATGTTCCCTGACCCGAGCTATAACCAAAAATGTCTTGCCCAGACTACATTTTCTGTGTTTATGAAGGGATTTAGATAAAATTTTGGCATATATTGTATCTGAGAGCAAGATCTTTGTAATGATAATCCCATCATTCTCTACCCCAATCCACTGTACCCCGACCCTTACTATATCCATATGGACCGAACTCTATCTCCAATTTTTATTTACCGATTTAAAAAAAAAAACTTCTTTCTTTTGTTGGCCTTCTTCACTCAGACTATTTAAAATAGAAAATGACCAGTGATAAGCCCAGATAAGCTTATGGTACCTGAGATTCTTTACAGGTGACCTCGAAATGCGTGCAATTCGGAAGGAATTGCACGCATTTCGCACGCACGCTTGCAACTCGGAATGCGTGAAAATTCGATTGTGAGTTGAATTTTGGGGGTAAAGAATCGCGTCGAGCCAATTTTATTCATTTCGACCGATAGAAACAGTTTACTCGACGCGATTCTTTACCCCCAAAATTCAATTCACAATCGAATTTTCACGCATTCCGAGTTGCAAGCACCCCGAATTGCAAAGAATTGTAAAGAATCTCAGTTTCTCGTGAGTTTGAGTATTTTGCAAATGTGGTACGCTTTGCTACCTCTTTATAATCTTTTAATTATTGATAAAATTTTGAAAGACAATATTGTACGTAACAATTTAATTCATTCACAATTTACTTTAAGATCAAGGATTAAAATAAATGTGAGAATTATAAGAAGAATTAAGCAAAAAATGTGCAGATAAACTTCATAGAATTATAAACGGAAATTCTGACAGAAATTTTCTAGATATTTTGTAAATTAATACACCCAGCGAAATTTAATTAAGAAGTTTGCATAAAATGGGTGGTGTGTAGATCCGATCAGCCTAAAATTTTTTTGTACAATATAGGTCTATATAACAACTTTTTCTATGGTAGTGAGCGCGGCTCACTACCATAGAAAAAGTTGTTATACAGACCTATATTGTACAAAAAAATTTTAGGCTGATCGGATCTACACACGACCCACACCACCCATTTTATGCAAACTTCTTAATTAAATTTCGCTGGGTGTATTAGGTAAAATTCTTTAGGATATGTAACGTTTAATTTCACAATTGTAGTGTCAGAAATTAGTAGTTGCGACATAAAACATAAAACATAAAACATAAAACATAAAACATAAAACATAAAACATAAAACATAAAACATAAAACATAAAACATAAAACATAAAACATAAAACATAAAACATAAAACATAAAACATAAAACATAAAACATAAAACATAAAACATAAAACATAAAACATAAAACATAAAACATAAAACATAAAACATAAAGATTTTGCTCTTAACATTTAGTCTGAAGACGACTTCACATTCAATTAATGCGCTAGAACTTTAATCTTTTATCAAGTCAATATATTTTTTTTATTTTTAAGGTATTAAATAAATGGTAAAAGGTGATCTACTTTGTTGACAAGTGTTTACTTCATGCAAAATGTAATGTATGATTAATTGGGGAAACGTTCCAAAACGTGATCATAATTATTAATCTTATCATAAAACCTTTGGCTTTTAATACGTTTTCTCAATGAAATTGTCTTTTTGTCATCGTAAGCTTTTTTATCACCACACTACAAGATCTATAATATTGTCCTCGAAAGATATATTAATTCCATTTTTTAAGGAAAAGAACCGTTTTTCTTGAATATAATTCGAAAGGTAGTTTTTAACAGCTTTTAGGAAGGTTATATGTTTTTGTACCTTGTAACTATTCGATAGAAATTGGAAGAAATGCTGAACGGAAGGATCAATAAATGAAGATTATTCTAGGTGTTGAAGAATTTCCCACTACAACCCATTTGGCACTTTGACAACGTCGGCGTTGTTTATGAGGCACGCAATTTCACGTTATTGCCTTCGAAAATTTTGCTTTTTCTTTTATGGCGTCTCACACTAGTAGAATTTTTTTTAAAAAATTCCTTTTTTAAAAAATTCTGACGTTTCTGCCTACAAGGATGGGGGAAATTTTTTTTAAAAAGGCATTTTTTTTTTAAAAATCTACTAATGTGTAGACGCCATTACTCAAAAATATTTTTTTTTAATAAAAAGGCTTTTTTGAAAACTTTTTTGAAGACTTTAAAAAAAAATACTCATCGAAATTAACAAAATGCACTCTTTTTTTTAAATTACAATAGCTTGGGATTTTTTTTAAAGGTTTTTTAAAGTTATTTGCGAACCCATGATCGCATTCTGGAGATGGGGGCGGAGGCGAACGTCATGGATATTTCACCTCCTCTATTCATTTATGTGGCAAATTCATCACAATATTTCTTTTATACCAGAGATAATAATGTGGATGAACTTATTTTCCCACAATTTATCCATTACTGTTTTCAGAACATTTTGAATCGATTGAACAACAGTTCGTTGTTCATTTTAGGATTTTCCTAAGAAATTTCTTTTTAAAACATTGCCACTTGGTAAATTTTTACTCATGAAATTTAGTATGGTTTCGTTTCCTTTTTACGGTACACTTTTCAGTATAACCTTTTTACGGTACAGCTTTTTACGTTGCCGTTTTGTTATGGGCCCCTCAATTGTGATAGGAATTTATGCTAAGTATTTTTTTTTCACTTTTCCTGTTTATAAATGAGAAAAATATCAAGTTCAAATATTTTAATATTAATTTATTTTTTACAACTATCTTGAAAAAGATTTTTCTCTATCTTAATTAGAAATTTATTTTTCAAGTCGTTTTACAATAGCTTTATCTTCAAAATTCAACTCACAATCGAATTTGTACACATGCATTCAAAAGCACCCCAAAGTGCAAGAACTCTGAAGTCGTCTGTGAACCATTCCAGCTACCATGAGCTTATCTGGGCTTATCACTACTTTTAAATAGGGATTAAGCACAAAGTCAAATAATTATCTTATGAAAAATATCGGATTAACACAGTTAGAATGTTGTAGAAGATTTCCAATTTATAACTCGTTGGACTGTAGCTAATTTTGATTTCTTTGTAGATTTTATACAAACTGAAAACGGCCAAAATATTTGAAAGACCACGAACAAAGTCAGTCGATGGATCCGATGAAGACCCATTAGCTATTCAATTAATAACACTCTGTGCAGAATCAAGGAGGTTGTGTGTAGCCGGTGCCAGTGGACATGTGATACTATTTAAATTTAGAAAGATGGAAAGCACAGCAGATATTCTGGTAAAGAGTATATTACGTGGATTAACTCCATTGCAGTGTATAAAGTTAGAATGTTGTAAATTTCTATGTACGTACATATAGGTTTTGGAGATTCCTATAACGTTTGAGAATTTCGAAGAAGGTGAAGGTAGTCCTGACTACGAGTTTATTCCTCGACCACTGCCCAAGCAGGGTGAATCATCGGATGTGGAGCGGAAAAATGATGGTATGCTGCGGGTGAGACAAGGACCACAGCGAAAGCCACCAGGATTTCAAGCACAACTTGTATGCCTCACGCCTTGGACAAATAGCAGTCATCCAGGACAAATTACAGCTGTGGCGATAAATTCAAACTATGGACTGTAAGTAGTATACTTTTGTTGTTGTGAAACTCGCGCTACGTTTTGGCCGAGAGACAGAAAGAGAAAGAGAGAAAAATTGTGTGAATTTTTTACAAGATCCACAAGTACACAGTTTAATTATTGTTATATTTTTCCCTTTTCCATTACTTCCTGCAAATTCCTATATAGAATGGCTTATGGGAATGAGTATGGACTTGTGATTGTAGATTATGTACAGAAAATATGTCTTCTCAACGTGGCAAGTCCGGACTTGTATGGGGCACAAGATCCATATTCACGAGCGCCACGTAGTCCAAAACGTGTGGATCCGGCTGGATATAGAGATGAACAGACCAGATCACCAAGTATAGATCAGGTAAGTTCACATAAATCTAATATTAGTGATCCCTTTCGTTGCGCCCGCGTTTTATCTTTGCATTTTTGTTGAGCTGAATATTTACAATATATATAATTTTCTTTTGATCAATTTTACAAAACGTCAATGCGATTTGGAGATGGATGAAAAATGATATTATAAGGAGAAATCGCAATTTGAGATGCTTCAATTTATTTATTTTTTTGTTCTTATTCTTTTGAATTAAATTCCGTTCAAAAGATTTTTCATGGTATTATGTATATTTAGTATATGACAAACGAATATGAAGACAAAAGACGTGACTTTTCCTAATAGAATTGTTTTTTTTTTCTGTTTAATCATTAAACATAAAACCCTCCTGTCTTACTCTTTTTAGTTCTCAGTCTATATTTTTTCTTTTAATTTAATATGTTATATACACGACACAAGATGATAATTATGTATACTCGAATGTGTTTAATATTTAATGAAATCAATCTCAAGCAAGTCATCGCATACCAGAAGAGAACACCAATTTTGCTTTCATTTTACATGATTTTCGAGAGAAATTGTGCTCCATGGAGGGAAGGGCAAATTTGAAATGAATGCCAGAGGTTGGAAGAAGAGGATATAATAATAACCCTGTGAAAGGATATTTCACTTGATGATTCCTTGCATTTGTACTGAATCATTGTAGTTTTTCGTTTTCTTTCTACTTTAAAAGCCTGTTACTTTGCTCTTCTCTCTACACAAATTTTTCCGCTTTTTCAGTCTTTTTCACGTTTTAATATCTTATTTTTTTTTTTAAAGAATTTTATCTTAAATGCAGAGTTTTTCTTCAGAATATTCTAATATGAATTGAAAGGTAATACTATGACCTATTCTTCAAAACTGAAACTCGGCGTAAGATAACATCTTTATATTGCTGAGAAAAAAACAAGGGGCGCAATTCTGAAGCTCTTTTAGTCATGATTAGTAGATCTAGTCTCGCTACTAGCTACACATTTTTATGAGAAATGGAGAAATGAATACATCAATCACATTTCTTCAGAGCTAATTTTTTCGTTAATATCGTATTTTATGTACTAAATTTACTGAATTATTGCTATTTCTCCGAAAAATGTATAATTTAATAGTGAGTTTGAAGCATCTAAAAGTACTTCAAAATTGCACCTCTCGTCTCCTATACAAATCAGAAAATTTTATATATCATGCAAGAAAGTGTATGATACTTGACTTCTTGAGTATAAGCTTCATTATTATAAATAATTTAAGGTCACCGCCAAAATCGTGAGTTATGATAACTTGAAGTTCATATACATTTTAAATCTTCAAGAGACATGTAGGACGTCACAAATTTAATTAAAAATAAAGCTTTAAAAGCCCGTAAAAAAAAGAAACAACATACTTACATCTTGTGTTGAAAAACAAATTGCATAAAATATTTTTATGAAAAGTGTTATTATTAAAATGGAGACCAATAATTATAAAATTATGCTGATACTCCCGTCTAAAAATTAACCTCACTTAAGTGAAATATTCTCATGCAAATTATCTAATTTTAATTTTCCAATTTAGGGAAAATAAATTTTGACATAAATATACTAGAAACTGCATTATTTTCAAATAGCCAATATTTAACCCTCTAACGGGTAAGACCGCCTCCAGACGGTCATTCTATAAATCGCATTTACTGCAATAATATTACTTATTTGAAGTTGAAATATCTACAGTGTTCTCAATTATAGTCTTACTAACTTATTTTCTGAAGCTGAACTCATTTTGACCTTTCGTTTGCTTACAATATTCAATTTTGTGTGTCAGGTCAGAGAAAAAAACAAAAAAATGTCGCTCGCAACATTTTGCGTTTTCAAGTGCAAAAAAGATTGTTTTAAAGTAATCTAACTGTAGTACGAATCTTATTTCCTGAAAGATATGTTCTTCTAGTTTGTATATTTCAATTTATAAGTGTGAAAAAACTAGAAGTAAGAGTTTTAGAAGAAAAAAGGAATACCGCCTGTGGGCGGTCTTATCCGTTCAAGGGTAAAATTTTCAAAAATCATCGATTTTTTTATTTAATTGTTTTGGTTGTTTTTGTAAAATATATTATTATTTTGCAATATATTAATCATGGAAAACAATTGAGATTACACGAAGACTGTCCAGAATGAGTAAAATGGTCGATTTCTGCGAATTAAGCGAAATTGACAAAGAAGCAGACTTCAACAGTGATGATGAGTTCTTTAATTCGTCCTTTAATGCCCCAGATCGTGAAATAAAACCAGAAGATGAGCAATGTATTTCAAAGGACCTTCAAATTATACAAGAAGGTGACGTTTTCATAGCTGATCTGTGACCTATTCGGTGAAAATCAGTCTCATTGAAACACCTTGAACTTCATTAACGTCTAATTATAAAAATTATAAACGTTTTTTTCTTAAAAATTATCATTTCTTAGATAATCATACAACATTCATCCATAAAAAACGTTTAAAATTCATATATTTTACTATTTGTTCACTATTTTTCAATTAAAAAATTTCAGTCTTTTTATGCCTTAAACCGATATGATCGCCTCCAGGCGGTCTTTACCTTTTCTCACCTGGCGCCCAAACGGAAAGAGATAATGAAGAATGGATGGTATTTTTGCGTTCAGTGGACCATTAATTACCCTAGACAAAATTATTTAACTACTTTTTTTGGATATTAAAGAAAACACCGTTAGAGGGTTAAGAGAATATAACTGTACTTGATTAGTGTAAATAACGCATTTTCTCTGAAAAATCAATTTTTTGTATTTAAAAAAACTTAATTTTACTGACCATTTTTCCAATCTTACTGCCAAGTCTGCTGAAGTCTTTTTCAAATACATCTTATTTGAGGCATGATCTATATATTGTTTTTGTGGAAAACCATCAGATTTTGTCCAAGATTTTCTTTTCGTATTCAGCATTATACAATTTGAATTTTCTACAACGTATTATAAATTTTATTTGTCAACAACTTTTGAAGGAAACGTAGTTTGAGATTTTTACAGAATGAATCATATATACTCAGGAAGTCAAATGCAATCTTCTATGCAAATAACATAATAATATGGGATATTAAAAAAGAGAATATTACCAAGCAATATTTAAAAAAAAAAGCTTATGAAATAAGTATGAGGTTCTAGAAATTATAAAATGAGAAGCTTAAAAACACCTTTTCGATTTTGGTCATAGTACAAAATTTTACATAGATACTTACCATTAGCTATACAGCTTATGAATCTGACCCAAACAATTTTTGGAGCAAATTGGGGCAAGAGTATAGAATTTGATTGCAGTTCGTGGGATATTTATTGGTGATAGGTCGAAGAGAATGTAAAAAAAAGGAAAATTATGTACAATTTTGTATAGTTACCTGACTTGTCGAGTAGTCCACAAAAGACACCATCAATGATGCCATCGTCATTACCCTTGGAGGGTAGCCAGAATTCCTCGAGAGCACCATCACCAGCCAATGAAGCCCTTGAGGTAGGAGCTGTGCCAATTGATGAGTCAGTGACGCCAGAGGATGTAGGCAAGGGTGGTCCTGACAGTGGGCAACAGAGACGAAAGTCATCATCATGGAAAGCATTTAATATCAAGCGGCAATTGAGCAAGGTTGATACGAAAATACGTAGTACCTTTGGCACGAGTGATCCATCAGGTGGTGGCAAGAGGGGTTCGGTATTCTATTGTGGTGCTACAGAAGGTCTTCCACTCTCACCTGTCGAAATATCACCAGACAGTGACCCAAAGTCTACATCGACGGACACGGAACAAGATAAATCTGATTTTGTGGAGCAAATTGAATCGGAAATTGTTCAGAGTCTCGATGAAATGACTAATCAGAGATCTGTTGACACTGTTGAGAAAGATGTTGAGCGACACCATGAAGTATTGAGAACAACATCCCCATGTCCAGGAATTGCTCAAAGTGTACCAAAAAGTATCTTACAGCAAACCGAATCGAATTCTATGCGGGATCAGAAGCGTGTTGAATTTATCGAGGAGCCCGTCCAAAGAATCACTCTGGTTTCTCCATCTGAAGGTGCTCGTGTATCTAGGCCATCGGATTTACCCCTTTTCCCAGATGGTGGTGATCTGGATCGGCCTATAGCACCACCACGTGGTAAAAAAAAGGAAAAACAGAGACTCCTTTCTGTGCCAAATATCAAATACATTAAACCTGAAAGTAGTACCCAGCATTTTAAGGATCTTAGGGGAAGGGCTACAGCTAATGTTGGAAGTCGTGGTCATGAAACTGGATCAGCATCAGGATCCTCATTTGCTGGCAATTTAATGAGGCGTTTCAGTAAGTATCAAGTCTGAGACATGAGTTGCTGAAATTCCTCAATTTTTCCTTCTTCCCAAAAACATCCAATTTTTTTTTCAAAAAAAAAAAAAAGAAAAAGAATAAAATTTTATTGTTTTTCCTATATTCAAAAATTCTGAAAATATTGATAAAAAAAAACCTTTCTTGCTAAAATGGTGAAATTTCTCAACAATTTTCATTTATGTTTTGTCAATTCTATAGTCTTTTGTGGTTGGTTGGTGATGGAATTCTTGTTTGTTGGCGGATTTCTTTGGCTTGCTGCTGAACGTTTATTTATAATATTATAATCACTTCTATATATTACATTCTAACTCAAGTGCTTCTAACCATCCAACATTTACATAGTGACGAACATTATGTTACATTCTCAATTTTTTATATAATTCTAATGTCATACAAGTATCAATGTTGTATATCCTAAAGTTGGGAAACATCAATCTTTGCACATTCCAAGTCGCAAAGTGCCGGAAGCACAAAAGAAAGAACACTTCAGAAATTAGAATGAATATGAAACATAACATACAGTTGGAAGAAGAATTTCAAGAACACCACTAAGAAATTGGACTAATTTAGTATTTTTGCTTTTTAACAATCAACAATGATTGCGTATTTACATATATAAATTTATTTCTTGTAATGGATCTGCGTCCTCCAATGACTTCATAAAATTCATGAAATAATACGAAAAAAAACTAAATTCATTTGGTCAGAAGAATATTCTAATTTTAATAATTAAATTTTTTTTTGTGTTGCCAACATACTGGAGATCAAAATTGTACCTTTTGGAAATTCTTTCCTGAACGAGTATGATTCAAAAGCACTTGAATAAATGCAAGACGAATAAATACTAGATTCTACAGAATACAAAAACAGTTAGTATCTAAAAGTTGGCCATCTACTGTGCTAGCTATATACCACTTGTGATTTTTCCCACAAAGCGTAGTAAAACAAAAGTTGTCCGGAGGAAAAATATTCCATGGATTTTTCTCATTCTGAAATCGATTTTTCTTCTATAACCAACTGCGTTCTCGTAACATTGTAATTCTTATGTGTGCAGTAAATTTTTCATGATTGCTGCGAGGATACTCGCAATATGGGGGTATGGAGGAGTCTCATGGTTAAAATGGAATGAGAACTAGAAATTGGGAAGAGCTGTGTTGTGTTTGGCAAAAAGGATACAGAAAAGAAGAAAAGAGTGTATAAATGAAACACAGAAGGGAAGATGATAAAAAAGTTCAGTTGAAGTGAATCCATCATGTTTCACAAGTTTTTTCCCGCCTTTAGGCACAAAATACGTCCACTGTCTTCTCCCTCGTGGGTTCTTACATTTCCTGTGTGTAGGTATACTATACATGAGTCCAATTGAGCAATATTGTTGTTGTACAACATGAAATTCATTATTTTTCCACCCTGGACCATGTCATATATAGGAAGAGGGAGATATTCTTTCTCTCTTTCTGTAAATATGATGCTAGATAAATAAAAGAAAGAAAATACATTTTCATCCAAAGATGAGTAGAATGTGGTTAAAAAGTAAACAATTGTATGAGTGGAAGAAGAAATTACATTGTTCATAGGAACAAAATTTGCATTGAAATCACACGATAAAAAATACACCAAGAAAAAAGTGTAATAACATTAAGTAGCATCTTTTTACTCTCAATGTTTGTTCATTATCATGAAATTTACATAAATAGAAGTTTAGATTACTTTTTTTTTGAGCAATTTTATGAACAAAAGAATTTTGGGAAATTACGATATTGCAATTTTTTTTCAAATAATTTAGATTAGACGAATGGTATGCGTTTGATTAGAAAAAAAGGAAAGAGAAAATTTAAATTAGCATGGTATATATTTGAAAATTGAGAGTTTTTCTTAATAAAATTAGATTTCTTGAGTTAACTTTATAAAAGATGCAAGATTTGCATGCGTGAAATTCTTTTGAAGAGATTTTCTTATTTTTATATAACATACTTTATAATTGATATATGACACCAAAATTTTCTATTACAAAAAATGATATTAAAAAAAAACTGTTTCACACAAAACACACCCAATGTTTTTTTTTTCAAGAAAACAAATATACAAACTTTATTTTATGTATAATTCTTAAGCAATTTGCAAAAACTACAATTTTTACTATTACCACAAAAAAATATCTGCCTGATAATACATTTATTTTTTTAATTTATTACAATATACAATTTACTCTATATATCACTTTTTATTATTTAATTAATTCATTATTTTAATATATTTAATACTTACTTAAAAAAGAAGGTGATCTCATGAACAGGAAATTCACTTCTGGTGATGGTTTGACTTTAAAAGATTTCTGAATATATCAATTACACACTTACATTTTAGAGAGAATGAGATGACTAGGAGGAAGTGGGGCGACTTTGAAATTGAGATTTTTGTCCTATGTCTAATTGGAACTGGGCCATATCATAATGTAATTTAGTTTCTCTATCTGTTTGTGCAGCTAAATTCTATCACGATAAAGCTCAATTTTATTTAAAAATAGGTGAAATTTCTCAATTTCAAAGGTATCCAACTTTCAAAGGTGCCGCACTTCCCCCTATCACAAAATTTTCCTTTGTTATAAATTTTTTTGTTTAGAGCAAAATTATACTTACCGTCAAAACTTTACCGTCAAGGGCACCAATTCAGTTTCACAAATTTACAAATTTTTGTTTCATTTCTCATTGAAATTCATGTTTATTAAACTTTAAAATAAGTGAAGTAGAAAAAAATAAGTAGAAATTGTGGTAAATGAAAATTGTTATCTGGCAAAACTGTATACGATTATTGCTTATATTTGGATCGGTCACCGTTGATCACATTTTCTCTTGTGTTTTAATTTTCTATTACACTTTCATGTAATCCTATTTATAATTGCAATATCTGTAAATTGCAATAAATTTACAAGGGAATTTCTTTTATAGTTCAAATAGTAAAATAAGAAAATTTGTTAAAAACTGCAAACCCTTTAATTAGACGGTAAGAATTTGACGGTAAATATAATTCTTTCTTTATTTTAAAGTACACAAAAGTTTACAATAAATGTACATCGACAGCAATTATATTAGCAGTGTCAATTATTACAAGTATGTATATTAATTAAAAATGAAGTTTGTAATATAAAGAAAAGGCAACGAAATTTATTAAAAACTTACGTAAATATTATATTATTCAAAAAACGAGGAGATAAACCTATCAATATATTGTTGAAATCAGTTACACATATTTCTAGGTAACATTTTAACATTACATACATAACTTTTTCTTTTAATCTCTTTCACATAATACACGACCACCATCATCTTCATTCTTTCATAGGATTCGTCCAATTCGGATGATCAAAACTGTCTTAAGTACCTTTTCGGAGAACTTTTCGGTAATTAAAATATTACATATTCCTGTACAATGTTTTAATAAGTTGATTGTATCATATTAATATACTAGTTTTGAATATTAATTTGACAAACATAATTTATATTATAGAATTACACATAGAAGAGAATTATTTAATAATTTTCTATTGTGATAATTTGAGACAGAGAGAAAAAATAGCTAAAACTGCTATTGGCTGGTATAATGAATAATACATTTTTAGGGATCACCAAATTAGTTTGAATTTAATTTACTTTATATGCATTTTCATACATTCACTAAAATACCATTATATGCCATTTTATCATCCTTTAAGTCTTATTATTTTAGAGGTAATGAGTAATTCGCATTAATTAATTGCTATTCTCGATTTTGTGGGATGCGTGGAAAAGCTCGCTTCATTATTTCAACAAATTCCTATGTATAGTTACAACACTCACAATATTTGTTCAATATATATTTAAATGAAATTGATTTTGAGTTCATGTGTATTACTAAATTGCTAAATAAAAAAAAACAGTCATATATACCATGAACGAAAGTCGATGTGCAATAATTGTAGATTAAAATTCTACTTCAATTCTATTATTTACTAGGATTATAAATAATTTTTAGTGCAATGACAATGAACACTCTTTTTAAATTAAAAAAAAAGAATAAACAGATACACTATACACTTATTCTTTTTTTGTTTTATATTTTCATATGTTTATACTAAATCATAAAGCCATATCCTATATGTATTTTTCAGTTGGTTTTAATATTTATAACTTTTGAATTTTCACTGACGCAAAAATATTCGTTTTCTGTTCTTTGTTTGATTTTATTTTATAGATTTTTCTACTAATTTGTTGGTTTGAAAAACTATCTACACAAAACTAAAACTGTCAATTGTTATATCAACTGAGAAATTCTGTTTCCTTAAACCAGATTAGGTTTTTGCTGTGATTCTTTCATTATATTGATTTTATAATCTGAATCAAATAGGGATTTTGAAAAAGAAAGAGGGGAAAGAGAACGGCCAATGACAATGATTATTTGAGAATTTATTTCAAGATTTATAGCTCTAGTTTAAATTCTATAGAAAAATATTAAAGGGCATGGCGTAATTTGTGAAAACTTGATTCGCTTTATTACATGCTGTCGTGAATTAAGTTGACATTATTTTATAGAAATTTCTCAATAACTTTGTGTGAAACCCTTTCTTCCATTCTTTTACTGATAAATGTGGTTTCAATGGACTTTTAAGCCATTTCCCAGAAGTAATATTTTAAAGGAAAATTTTCTTCTACAAATTTAGAGAAAGCAAAAAATGTGAACTGGGAACAAGTTTGATCACCTGTCATCCTATGCCTTTAAATTCATTTTACCTCGAGTGACAATTTTTAATAAATCATGAAACCGACAACGGATTAAAATTTGGCGTTTCCAAAATATTTAGAAAATACTGAATAATGCGTAAATTTTGAAAAATAATTTGCTCAAAAACTTATATCTCTTGTAAGGAACATATATTTAAAATTAAAACCAAGAGCACAAAGTTTCATAATTTTTAACTTTAATTTTCCTTACGTGAATTTTTTAAAACTTTTGAAGTTTATTAATGAAAATTATCTGTCGCAAACTCAAAATATGAAATTTTGAGTTTTTCGGCTTTCACATTTTATTCCAAGTCCTCTATTGTAAAGAGTACAAGTTTTCGAATTATATCTATTAAATTTCCAATGTTTCTTTTGGTATTTGGTCTAAACGGGTCAGATATTGACTTTTGATCTTCTGATGTTCCTCCTTCATAAGTGAACATTATATAGGGACGTTTCTTCTCCAAAATTATGTTTTCTAATTTATTTTATAAACAGCTTTGCGGGGAAGTAAGACACCTTTAAATTGGGGCAGCTTTAAAATAGAGTTTTTTTTCTCCTATTTAAAATTGAAACTGGGCCTTGCAATGATATAATTTCGCTCCACAAACCATTTGTGAAGCTAAAATACATCTTGATAAGGCTCAATTCCATTTAAAAATAGTATAAAAGGCCCAATTTCCAAGCTGCCCCATTTCAAAGATGTTCTACTTCTCCCTAACGATTTCTTTTTTTTTCGAATATGATTTGAAATATGATAATGTGAACATTTTTTTTCAATTCGTTTCTCTGATTTTTCGTAATTATACGAATATTTTTGACAGTCTTATCTATTTTGTGTGATCAAAAGTTTGTAAAGGGTTGGACATTCAACGCCTGTGGGGAGAGGCATGATCAAAAATTTGATTCAAGAAGAACTTATTAAGGAAGTTAAATAGTTCCTAACCCGAAAAAAGACATCAAAAATAAGCTACCGTATTCTAGTGATTATGACGCCATAACTACTTCTTATAATTAGGTTTTTTTCCTGATTTGTTAATCTTCTATCCTCAACACAATTCCTATCAATTTTCGAATAGGTGAAAATCATAACTGCTGTTATATTCTTAGCACTATTAGTATTAATCCATAATCTTGCAACTCGTTCGAGACTGCTCATACACAGCATACAAATCGAATATACAATGAAAGAATCACAGACCCATAGACTAAAATAAGCTCATCATAAATTTTCGTGAGTTGGATATTTCAAACCACTCTATAACGCCAAAGATAAATAAATTTAATAACAAGCTTTCAACTTTAATGCGAATTTCCAAATATAACATTTGTTATGAGAAAATATACTAAATTTTCAATTTTACTCTTATGCTATATCCACATGCAATTAAATATTTGGTCTCATAAAATATTTTTTTCCCTTTATATTACGTAATTGTCTAAAGCTTTAAAGTTTTTCAATGCTTTTAAGTTATATACAATTGAAAAAAAAAGAAATGGGACTAAAATGATTTAGGGGACTCTATATAATTAGTAAGATGTGAATATAGCTCAGATCATATAAAATTTACATTAAAATATTTGCAAAACTTTGGCAGTTTTATGTATTTTCAGGGCTGAAAGTAAAGTTTAAGTTATTGCGAATCATGGTATTTCCTTTTGATTTTCGTTTTCTTTTTTTTTGTTGTGAAGAAAAGCGGGTCTTTGATACAGAAGTGCTTAAAGGGAAATGAAAGAAAAAAAAATGGTTGGAAAATGTATATGAATTTATCTCAGATGAATGGACTTTGCGGCGGAGTAGGAGGCGCCCCAAGCGGCAGTGGAGCCGGAGGAGCATCAGTAGCGACGGCAGCATATGTTCAAGACCGCACAAGTATAATGAGTGGTGGTTCAGCTTCGGGTAGTGGTGTGAGCGGTAGTGTTGTGGGTGGCGGTGGCGGCACTGGAAGTCCGTCAAGCCGTCGTGGTGTGTCATCCATCCCGGCTAATGTTGGTGGGCCGGAGGCCGTTCGAAAGTCTCGATCGCAAGGTGGGAAGAAGTTACAAAAATGCCTATCCACCGCATCCTACGGGGAGGAGAGTTCAATGAATCGACCTCAGCTGACACCACTGTCGCACAACCTTCTAATGACACGGCAGTTTTGCAGTTTTGGTAGTACCACGTCCTCATGTCTTACATCCCATATTTTTTTCTTCTTACACACATCTCCAACATGTTTTCATTTTCGAAACATTTTGAGTTTCTTTATTTTCTCATTTCGTTTAATTGCAAAATTTTCACCAATATCGTTGGACCCGTTGGACAGTTTTCTCCTTCATGATATTCCCAGTACTTTTCAACTTTAGATTTCCAAGTCACGTTTCTTTTTCCTCCTCCATGAATTGTGTTGGTGTTGTGCGGTGTATATGTGATAAGTTTCTAAGACGAGAGGATATACCAATCTTCTTTCCGTCCAAAATTGATGAAAGACAAATAATTGTGTTAAATTTCTGTGTTGTGATTTCAGAAGCCTGAAAATATTTATGGTTTTTTTTTGTATATAAACACAATTCCTCTGATCTTTTAACTGTCAGTGCATTAATCCTTTCCAATACACGCAAACCTTTCATCAGTTGTCCTTAGAATCTTGACCTCTATGATTTCCTTAGATGAATCACTCAATACATTTTTTTTTTAATGTTTAGTTGACATAATTTTTCCAGCCCTCAGGTACAAGAAAAACATTTACTTCAAATAGTGTTGTAATATCATTGCTTAAAGAATTTTAAAAATATGTTTTTAGATAAGAACATGACATACATAGATGTATAAATATCATATTGATGTGTGTAACAAATATTTTTTTTTAATTTGACTTTTTTGCTTCTTTTAACAATTGGAAACGAAAATGATTTCAGATCGAGGTCAAGTGATAGGTAAAATATAATTTGATTTAGTGAATGCCACACATAATTAGAAAATTAGTAAATTTAGAGCAAAAATTAGGCAATAACTAAATTCGCAGTATATATTTAGTTTAGCTATTAAATGCAATATTAGATAATTTAGTTTACTCAACACTTTAGTTTTAATTTATTTTTTTATTTTCAAAGAGAAAAAAAATCTAATCACAAAATGTAGAGAACTGAACTATCTTAAGTTTTATTAAATTTACTTAATATTTCATTTGCAAAATAGATATGGTACTTTTATGTATTCAGTAGATTACGAATAAGTATAAGAGCAGTGCATGTTCTATGATTTTCATCACAAATTCTTTGAGTTTTATTTTGAATTTGGAGGAAGAAGACTAATATTGTATTACAGCCGAATAACCTGATCTTAATAAGTTGTCATTTTTATCATAGTAAAAGTCAAAATAATTTCCTGAACGACAAGACATTTTTTTTATAAATTCAATTAAGTAAGAGGAATACTTAAAATTTTTTCATAAATTTCACTTAATAAAGTTACATAATGGTCATTTATTAACCATTTCATTATGGAAAAATTTCACCTCGTATGACAAGTTTATAAAATCAATATTTAAAAAAAAATCATAAAATATTTCTTCTAATTAGATACTTAAAAAATAATAAAACATTCAAACGTTATTTGGTAAATTAACAATAACTGCTTAAATTGTATTTGAAAATATTAAAAAAAAAAGTTTTTTAAAAAAGTGTAATGTGATATAAAACTTCTTTTACGTTTTAGAAAGTTGTAGACTTACTTTAACATTCACTGATCTTTGGTCTGTGAATAATTCAAATTTTAATTAAGATTTTTGCAATCTTTTTCATTAAATATTCATTCGTGGTATAGCATACATATTTTTCAAGTTTAAATGTGTCTTCCGAAAAGTTATGATTTTTCCGAAAAGTTATCATGAAAGGAAGCACATAAAAGAGTAGTCAATATTTCCAATTTTAAATTAATAAAATATGTATTTTTTCGTATTTACTGAGTAGGGGACGATGGAGCAATAACCGATAGTTGATGATTTTTAAAGACTCATTTACCGACGTTTATAAACTATAATCAAACCAACTAATGTGCTGGACACATCTACGGCTAAAACCTCTAGGCGAATATACTCAATCATAGCGAAGTTAATTCCGGGCACACTAATGGAACAGCATATGTATAGCATCTAAGTCACGAGTTCAAGTATTTCGCAAAGCTTGGGATGGTTTGCCACTCATTTTAAAATGTATTACGCAGTCACATTTAAAAAAAAAAAAAAAACATAGAAGAAATTTAGTCATTACCAAGCTTGGGATCGTATGAAGCATAGGCACTTTCCATTACCATGCTTTGCACGGTCCCAAGTTTCAGAATGATTAAATTTTTCCTATGTTTCTGAATAAATATGACTCCGTAATATATTTTAAAAATAAGACACTTTCCTCATGTTTTCAAAAATATGGATGCGATAAGTCATATTTATTGAAAAACATAGGAAAAATTTAGTCATTATAAAGCTTGGGACCTTGCAGAGCATGGGCACTTTACCCTATGTTTTAAAACTGATATTTCAACTGAAATGCACTGGCACTCCATTGAAAATAGACTTACAGTAGAGTCTCGCTATAGTCCATATTTGGTTCCAGATTTGACACTTGGGTGGCACTAGTCCATATCATTTTTTAAAATTATCAACGACTTTTATTATTGAAATCTCGACAGCTTCCACTTTCTTTGCGATTGTGGTACTTGTCCTCGCTCTCTTCAATTCATATTTTATTATTATTATTATTATTATTATTATTATTATTATTATTATTATTAACGGGAATTATTTGCAAGTCACAGAAACTGACTTAAATTGTGGGATTATTTCCCCGAGAAAAATAATGTTAATTAATTATTTATTATTATTATTATTATTATTTATTTCAATCAATACCAATAGGGTCCGCCCCTCTTACATGTTTGAAAAAGAAAGAAAATCAGAAAATAATAACAGAGAATAAAGAAAGGAAAAAGAGAAACGAATTTAGCTTGATCCAGTCTGGTAGAATCTAGCGATGCCGATCAAAGATGATCTGGCATGCAAAGGAAGGGAGTTGAACAAGACAACCCCGTCGACAAAGATAGTTTGCGATAGCTGGTTAGAGTGAGCTCTCGGCACCAAGAGTCTCCGCATCCTGGCAGAGGCCCCAGTAATTAGAAGTGAGGTCAAGTAGCGCGCACGATCCGATGAAATCAGACGAAAAAGAAAGGAAACCGCTCTCTGACGGAAGAGTGATGGGAGATCACAACCCACCAGAATGTTGCGGTATCCAATTCTATTAATTAATTGTAATAATTACACGTGAAGTGAGATAAAAATTTACCAAATAGTCTCATTTTAAATTTAAATGGAGTATACGTACATTGCGATAAAAATATCTGCCTTAAAACTTGCGAAAGTTATATTTTGTGAGTGAATGCTAAGCATCTTTTATAGTGTGTCAGGAACTGACCTGGTTATCAAAAAGCTTAGATATTTGTAAACTTTAATTGTAGATATGCTCAGCACATAAGTCAAGTTAGTTTATCTCTGGTTATTCGAAAATATACAGCACACCTCTCCTACGTTATTCCAAAATTTCACATTTTCAAAAACTAATATTTATATAAACGTAACTGCTCCACCTTTCCCTATAGTCTTAATATCGGCAATTTTTAAACGCTCCTTGTGTGTATAAATTGTTATATGTTGATTTTTTTTTGAAGAAAAAAATAAATAAAAAAGGAAACATATATATATATATATATATATTAGTAAACATCTTGGAAAAATAATTAAATTTTATTAATTTTATGGCTATTATGGCTATTTAATTACTGGTACAACATAATATTGTTTTTCAGAATTATTTTGCCTTGCTTGGAAAATCATCTTCATGTTTTCATGTATCATCATTTTTCTTAATTTATCCTAAGTGTTTTGTTTCTACCATATACATTATGTCTCCTTCACTGTTATGTCTTAATTGTTTTACTTTTTCCTCTATTCATTGTATCGTCTCATGTTATTTCTGTTATTTCATTTTGATAGAATGTTTTAAGTCACTCCTATGATGTGGTACTATCTAAAACTCTCTTTTTTGTGTAAAATCATTTGAAATAATTACAGAAAATTTCTTGCCGTGTATAAAAAGAATCATTATTTTAACCGCAAAATGTAATTGTTAATTAAATACCTCTTTCCTTGAAGTAAAGTACAAAAAATGAGATGTTTTGTCATATAAACACCCTCAAATAAGTGTCTGACAGAGTCTCTGTGGTGTTTTCTCTCTCATAAAACTTCATTAATTTTTTTTTAAATGACTCCTTAATTGTATGAAAATCTCTCTTTCTCTATAAAAAAAAAACAAATATAGGATCATTTTTTTTAGAATAATGCCTTTAAAATATTGCACATGATTTCTTCCTGTTATATATCTATTGTAAACAATACACTTTAACCATTATAATTCCATATTTCATGACCAAAAAAACCACTCAAAACAAAACCACGAAACATTTTTCTCAAATTTTGTTTTTTTTTTCTTTTGAATTACTAGTCATTATTAATTAATACTTTATGTTAATAAAAGAAAAATGTGGAATTATAGTGTTTTTTTTAAATATTTTTTAGCAAACTATTTCTATTTTTAACTTTATTTCAATTTCTAAGTTTTTTTTTTGAATGTTTTCATAAAAGGAAAAAAAACTAATTCTTTAAAATCAAATGAAGCGAACTTTAGTTGCTATGCTTTTAAAATATTTATATTTATTAGTTTTTCCAATTGGTAGAAAAAATAGAACAAAAAGATTTCTTAGATTTTTTCTTTTAGAAATTGCTTGCATTTTGCAGCTTGCTGTTTATATGCACTGTTTTTTCTAAAGAAGTAAAACAAAATTACCTAAAGTTTTCCTTTACAACTTTGAATTAAACAATCTGAGAACGATTTTTTGTGTTTTGTGTAGACTTTGTAATTCGTAGAATTTCAAATATGTTTGTAAATTGAAATGAAAATTGAAAAAAATATAAGATGTTCCAAATTTATTTAACAGTAACTCCTTCAAAAGTATTGTCCTCTTTAAAACATCTTGTTCTAAACTATCTATTTGATTCATATACGTAATTTCCGAAATATTACACGAAATTCTATTTTCTTTACTGGATACATATTATGAGAGGATGACAGCCATCCTCATCGTACTTGTAACATGATCGTTTCTGTAAATGTTGACAATTGGTGTTTTCCACAAAACTTTCTCTCTATGGCTTTTTTTTTTTTAACTTGGAAGTTTACTTACTTCCCACGAAAACTTAAGATGAAAAATCTAAATTTTTCTTCAAATTTACAAAAGAAAAAGCCTTTCAATTTTTTTTGTAAAATTTAAACTTTATAATTTTCTGCATGCTTTGTATTCGGATGATTTTTATTATGTTTTCTTTTTTTCTTTTTCCTTATTTTATGTTGTGTTCTGTTTTGTGTTTCTTTAAAGCTGTCTATTTAAGACAACAAAAATGAAAAGTAAATGAGCACGCAGTTTTTAATTTAATGTCTAATTTTATTTAAAGTTTTCTTTAATTGTTTATGTTCCATAGAAATAAATTGTACTTTGTATCTTTTCTATTTAAACAATTTTAACATGAATCATTAATTTCACTCTAACAATTGATACATAACAAGAAATAAAATTTGGTTGGTCTTCTGTAACTACATAATATAGCAATGTTATACACAAAATTAATTACCTATCGCTATACTTCTTCACTATCTATCTGTCTCTCTGACTCCTATCTAAGTATATGTCTGTAATTACCTCTCTACTTGTATTATAAAATTCTTATACATATATAGAATCAGCACATTATCGTTGCAGTGAACCATCAAAACTAATTGAATTTATATTTTTCATACAACCGGCCGAGTAGATAAATTGGATAGTTCATTTTCCCGATCACGCTCTTCGTCGATGTCTAGTTTAGAAAATATATCTTCCGAGGCTGTTCAATGTCTAGCATTCGCAGATAGTTATACAAAAAAGAGTGGTGAGTACATATTCATTATTTTTCTTTAAATATTTTTAACTAAAGTTTATATAAAAGTTACATTAGCATTATACAATATTGTATATTATAATATTTTTAGAATTACCAATACCATAAGTTTGTTTTAGTTCATATTTCGTAGGGAACTTACAAGGTAAATTCCAGCGGTTTAAACAATTTTAGGTCACATTCCTTTTCAAGAGTTGTAACCAACTCAAGTTAGCATTTTTTATATTAAGGGGGGAGTGTCAATTAGGAGGTCAAAAAAGGTCTATATTATTTATTGTTTAAATCTATGGATAAACTATCTAGGAATATACCATAAAAATTTCAAAAGCGACTTCTAAAACTTTAAAGCTCGTTTTCTCCACTTCTCATTTGTAATTTCTTAAAATTTTCAGAACAGATTAAAAAGAAACCTGGGCCGATATAATTGGCCGATTGCAATGAATAAAGGCTTATTCTCTTCAGCACTAAATTCTCTTCCAGTTGACCTAAAAGATTTTTTTACAGCATGTTAAAGTAGAAATTTTGTACCAAAAATGCATTTTTCTAAAACCTTGAAAAAAACTTCCGATTTTACGTTTTTCTTTGAATTTTTTGAGTTTAACTAAGAAATACACTAATGAGAATTGATTTTTTTTAGATTCTTTCTCAAACAAGAATTACATGATCCAGATTTCCCTCAAAGGGAGTACTACAACGAGGAATTCCATTGGACTACTCATTAGTCCGCAATTTTGTAATATTTTTCTGGAAAAAAATATCTAGATACTTTAAATATCTATAAACATATACCAAAAAGTTTAGTCGTTTCCTTCACCTCCAAAAAAAAATCACGAGAAACAGCTAAGTTTTGGCCTCCTAATTGACATTCCCCCCTTAAATGCTCAATAATTAAACAACTTATTTCATGTTTTGTTGCAATAACACAATCCCCTAGATTTCCATTAACTGATTTAATATATATATATGAAACTCACATGCATTGAATCGTCTCACTCCTACCAGTAGTATCGTTCAAGTGAGTTATTATCACCCGTACTACGATAAAAAGTCCTTCTTACTAGAAAACAGACCACGCCCTCCATAAGACTTGTATTAAGAATGAAAGTATTGTAACTTTCACTAAAACTAAACGATTTCCGGATCCTTTGCATTTTTCAGTTTTTTTTAAAGAATGTTAAGAGACAGACGATATTAAATAAAAGCTTTGGATGGGGACAATGTAGGCATGACTTCAAGAAGGCGTGACAGCCTATATTTTTCTTTTTGCTCTTCTGCAATAATCTTGCGGGGCAGTGAATGTAAATTAGTTGTTTTGAGTGGGATTAATAAATATTATATTACATGAGTGAACATGATTTTCTTGAGGACATCGCAATATCAGTTTTATCCCATTGGGCTATATTTTCAACAAACAGAATTAACATTTATTGATTGAAGTCCATAGAGAGAGCAATAATCTCGCGGTTTTGGATTTCATTGTTTTTTTTTTTTTTAATATTTTTACATATTACTATTATTATTGTTTTGAAAATAACCGCCCTTGGTCCACCGCCTGATCCATCTGTCTATCAAAGCTAGAAGCTAAAGGGCATAACAAAATATTTCATAAAGGACCCCTCTCTGTAGCCTCTGTATGTCGAGTCAATGACTATACTTAATTATCCTGTCCTAACAATGTTCTTTGAGATGTCTTGGAAACGTGTAGTACTAACTTTCTTCCTTTTTGAGTATGTTTTGGTAGTTGTGTATAGTTGGAAATTTCTTTAATATACGAAAATCTCGAAAATCCTCTTGAATCGTTTCCATAATCACGGTTTTCAAAGCGAATCAGAATCGCTTTGAATCATAATCGGAAAATATTTTTTATTCAAATTTGTTTCGTAAGTGCTTCAACTTTGTGTACTTGAGGCATTTCCTTACGAGTTAAACAACTAAAGTAACTTTGTGATTCTGTCATACAATTAATAAATAAGACACTTTTGGAGTATAGTATGTTAATAGATAGAGTACGTCACGAGGGTCGAGTATTTCACAAAGGTATGCTTTGCCATCCTTTTACAAACTCTAGGACTTCCTATTGTATCAAAAAAAATTGTGAGATTTATTTTAAAAGACAGAGACTTTCAAGACTCTGTTCCTTCTGCCCATAGTTAAATTTGCAAGAATGGTTTCTTACATTGATTTCAATAAAAGGCCTTTTGTTCATTAAAAATGAAAAATTTTTAATAATTTCTGTATTATCTGTATTACCTACAAGAAAAGTGACCTAAAATTATTTTGTTTGGCTGCACCCGCGTGATATGCCTAAAAACACTTTCCCTGCAAAGTGTGAGATTTAAATATAAAATAATTTATGCTATAGTGAAAAGAAAAATGATAATTTTTCTAACAATAATTTCATTTTAATAGATCCGTCAACTTTGCAACCCACTTTATGGATTGGTACAAGTCTTGGATCAGTCCTCACAATTTCAATCACACTCCCGGACACCGATAACCGAAAAACCAATCCTGTGGTTGTCTCAATTTTGGGTGCGTGAATGATTTTTGATTTTAGGAAAGGGGAGAGGACTACTGCTGTAGTTGTGGTTTATGTGGTTTAACTCGATGTGGCTAATGTGTTGGTACTTTGTCAACAGGAGGACCTATCTTTCGACTAAAGGGTGCCATTCTATCTATGTCGTTCCTGGATTACAATGGGGCTCTTGTACCTTATACTTATGAAGCATGGAAGGATGAAAAGCAATCAGAGAAAAGAGACAATAGTAAGAATACGTAGAGGCTATCCAGAGGTCATAGAGAAAAATTGGTGGTCGTTAACGCAGTTGTATCTTTTGCAGGAACACCCACGAAAAATCCCAATCGGATGAGTCCAACACTATCTGGCAATCAGGACTCTTTCAGTGATCGGCAATTTATTGTGATTACCAGTGAAAAGCAGGCACGCGTCGTGGCACTTCCAAGTCAAAATTGTGTCTACCGACAACAAATTGCAGATACTGATTATGTGATTAAGGCAGAGATTATTAGTTTTAAGGGTGAGTTGAGAAAAAAAAATCCCTATTTGTCTTCTTTTCTGCTTATTGGAGCTTTTTTTCAATTCGACTTTTAACCTTCTTGCCTAATTGAACGTATTCCGGTATATAAATCCATGGAAAAAAAGCCCCACAAGCAAACATTTTTTTTCTTACTCTTTTAGTTAATTGTATTTTACGCGAAATACAATCATGATCAACCCTCATTGAATTTCAGATAGCGTTTGTTTAGTTTGCTACTTGTCGACTGGCCACCTTATGGCATTCAGTTTACCCAGTCTTCGTCCACTCATGGACGTGGATTTTCTTCCATTGGCTGATTTGAGGTACGTGCCGTCATTGATTTCTTCTTTCTCCTTCCTCATTTTCATCCATATCCTCAACTATGAAAAAAAAACAATTTTTATCACCTTCCTCACAGCCCTAATTGGGTGAAGAATCCAAGAAGTTAGATAAACCAATGCATTATTTGTTTTAAGTTTTTTTTTTTTTTGAAAGAAAATAGTAATAGGAAGAGTAGTTATCTTCTCACACACTCGCATATAGAAAGTTTTGTCATTTTCCGTTGATGTGAAAATTTATGAATTCCCATAATTGCGTGACTTACAAAATAGCCTCTCATATTTGAAGGACATTCTATAAAAATTCAGTGATGGAAGCCACATAGATAATTATTTATTATATATTTTGCATTACCATATTACAATTTTTGTTTTTACTATAAATCGCAAACGTGGTAGAAATAATACAATTCCTGTTTTTTTTTCTTAATTCCAATACGATATTTCACTATAGTGATGTGGTGCTATTTTTTATTTTCATTTTTAACCTTGTATCTCATTCAGCAAAGTTTTTATGGCTCTAAAATTGCTTATTCTTTTCACATATTTCAAATTAAGCAAGAAAAATGATTTTGGAAATCTTCAAAAAATCATTGCTGCACGATTATGGTTTTATCATCCAGTATTTTATTCTTGGCAGAATTTTTACTACGGATGGAGGTGTATGGCATTATTCTATTTATGGCAAAGGAATTTCGTTATTTTTTAACAGTTTTTTTTTTTAAATCAATTTTCATAGAAGTGATCGTTTGGTTTGACTTTAATTCTAGTACTTGTAGTTGAAATTTGTCTTGAGGACTTTTCTTTCTGTATTATCAAAAAAAAATAAATAAATAAAAAATTATACAAATTCCATAAACACTCCATCCCACAGAAAAGAGAAAAAAAACTTACTAAAACAAAATCACTAAATACTCAATGAAAAATATTTGAGCCAATATATTCCATGCGATACATTTACTCGTATTACATATTTCAACAACGTAAATGTTAGATTAAATAAAGATGGAGAAAATAATTCAGATGGTTTAATTTCAACTTAGTTCTTTGAGTTTAAATGTTTATGTTTTTTTTGTCACTTTCAAAGCAAATGAGTATTAGTTGGTCTTTAGTGTTTAGGTGTGTCGTTAAGATTTAGTAAGTGTCCACAAAATCACAAATTAGTGTTTAAAAGTGTAAATTAGAAACTTTACTCACACACTATAGTTACTATCACTATATTTAGACAAAATGTACAGAACAATAAGCACTTTTCGTTGTAAATCTCCTCTATTATAGTTTGTATTTACACATAGTAATTTGTGAACAAACACAAATAACTAAAAATACAATAAAAATAAATAGTCCGTTAAAAATTTCAATGAAATCTTCGATATGACGAGAATATATTAAGTGCAAATGACTGTCTTAAGGATTCACTAATATTTTAACTGTATATAAAATAGATAGAATCATAATACTATTTAATAATAATAATTTAACTAATAATCTGATAGAGTAGTTCAGGACGCGTTTCTCAGAGCTGTTAAGCTGCTATGCAAATGTAAGTAAAGATAGTGGCAATAAAATAGCTAAAAAAAATTATTAGAATTTTTATCAGAGTTTCTTAACTTAAAGCCAGTGAATTTAATATGCACAGACACAATATAGCTTAAGAGTTAAAAAAATATAATTCATATCATAAATCATAATTCAAGATTTGTTTTTATTATTCGTTTTAGTATTGGTTTTAGATTTTCCATAAATTAACTATTAATAATAATACATTTAACAAAAGTCTTTAAATTTTTTGTATTCTGATATAGTTTTTAAACAAAATCAGAATCTGTATAGGTTATGGTCAACAAAGTTCTTAAACTTTTCTAGACAATACAGTGAAGGCTTAAATATATTTGTGTTGATCCTCGATAAAGTCTGTAAAATTTGGGTGTAACTGATCAGGGAATGAAAATGTGGAAGGACCTTTAATCCCCTTTATATAAAATTCTCAGTGTATAATAATTTAAATTTATGCAGATTCTCTGCATCCAAATTTAACTTTAATAAAAATATGATGTTTTGGGAGTTATAACTAATTTTTAATTGTTGGAATGGTACGGTCAGTTAGTTGTACTTGATGCTGATTTAAAATACGAATTATGACCTATGTTTGGATTTATTCAATTTTTACTTCATACGACGTTTCGGAGATGTTTGTCTCCTTCTTGTCTCCTTGTCTCCTCCTAATTTTTAATGTTCTACTTTTGAATATTACATAATACTATTTATATATTGAATAATAGATTGAAAGGAGGGTATGTTTAATCAACTGAAAAGTGTTCATAAAACGTTAAAAAGAAAATTTAAAACGTATTTTTCGATTAGTTTGTCATCAAAAGCTCTTAAACCTAAATATTGGAAATTAAAAAAATATATATAACAAAGAGGTGATAAAACACCCCATGCTTTACAATATGCTCTAACTAGTGACTTCGATGCCATACCACAAAAGTTGTACCCATCATTTACCGGTTCACAATAAACTTGAAATTTTAAAAATCACTTAAAAAAAAGATTGCCAAAAATAGCTGAGTAGTAATACAAATGATTTTTTGATAAAAATTCTCTTGGTCAAAAAAAAATGGTCTTGTCAGAAATTCTAAGGGCTTTCCAACGAACGCATTCGGTTGAGAAACACGCCCACTAAAGCCCTAGGTATAATATATCATACACAAATTGAGTGATTTTAGATGATTTATTCCTGAGCAATTGTTTTCCGAATTGCTGTCGGGAATGGATTTTTAGTAACTTTAGTCCTTCAATTACTTATAAAAAATAGTCCGACAGAGATGAAAATATATTTTGTTATTGTTTTCTTGCTTCGCAGAAGATCATGCAAAATTTTTGCTCAAAATGGCGGACGGAAAATTCGACATCCCATCGAATTTATTAAAATTGGCTTTCATCCTATTTCCTGATTTGAATTCTGATTACCAATTCGTGTTCTTAGATAGTTACTCTATCTAAATCAATAGAGTTTGTAATTAATTAATGTAAAGAATTTAAATTCAGTGACCGTTAAGACGTGTGTTTGGTAGCAGTTCCCCGCGCCCCCATATGAGTTTTTTTTTCTTTTCAAAAAAATCATCTATTAATTTGTAAAAAACTAATTCCAAAATATGAATATTCTATCTCAAGTATTTCTAGTACATTGACTGAATGGGTTAAAAAAATCATATTTCGCTTAGGTAAACAACATCAAAACTTTTTCAAACAAATTGTTCTTTTTGGTCATTCCCGTGTTTGCACGGTGTTTTTTTTTTCATTGCATATTCAACCCATATTGTCCGAAAATTATTTTTCATAAAAAGACTATCAGAAAATTAAAAAGAATAACTTTTATTCTACGTGAAAAGTGAATCGCTTTTGCAATAATAACACAGCTTGATTCTAATATTTTAATGTGAGAAAATAGATAGAAAAAGCATTGCAAGATAAAATAAAAACAAAATTGGTTTGTATTGCAGCAGCTTAACAGTGAAAATATTTATATGTCTGTAGAAACGTACGTCTTAAGTATATCGAACAATCAAAACTTTCTTCTCTAGACCGTTTATTTCGCAAATTTTTCACTATTGTAGTAATAAAGTAATAAGAGGATATGGGGGCCAAATTTTCCCTTGTATAGTTCCGAGCAAAAAAAAAATCCATTAAATTCCTCTTGTGTGTATATAATCTTTTTTCCCTAATAATATTTTTCTGGGTTTTTTAAATTTTTGGAGGTGTTTGTTTCTTCTTTCAACTTGTTGTGTATAGCTTTCAGACAAAATGTAAGCAAGGAATTGTAGATCCAATGCTCTCAATATGGGGTCAGCAACTAATTGTCCACGAGGATACTAACCAGTAAGTTGTGGAAAAGTTGTATTAGACAATATAATATTTACGATATAAGAAATTAACTGATAAATCTTTATTAATCTTCTAATTCTAATTATATATTTTTTCGTGTTACACACCCATTCCACTCCCCACCCCTACAAAATACAATTATTCTTCAACATAATTTGAACCAAAACTCCAGAAGATAATAGATTTCAAAATATGTGTATGTAGAAATACAAAATCAGAACAAATAAAATTCTACAAAATGCAATTGATGAATTGAATAGAGCTGAAAGAATGATTCTATTTAACAAAGAAAAGGCAAGACAGACATTAGATCAACGATATTATACAAGTTGATTAGAGAAATTTTGTGTTGAAAATATTTTGCACCACGTAATGTGATGAAAATAAAAATCAATAAATAAAAAATTAGATTGAATATAAATAAAATGGAATTAAATTTAAAAAAAATCAATCTGCTTTTGCTGCACCTTTTCATAAACTCTTCTCAACTTTCTCAATGGCAGCACAGAAAAAGCATGAAAATAATAAAATAGTTTTGCCTTTCATTCTTTGATTTTATTTTCTTCTCTTTTTGATACAATTCTCTGATCTATCTCTCTTTTCTCTCTTTCTCTCCCTATTGTTTATGGAAATTTCAATGAAAAATTCTCAATTCGATTGATTTGATTGCATGCAATTTAAATTATGACTTCTTATTTTTAATTGTCTCGTATAATGAATAAAAAAAAAGACATGAAAAATTTTAAATTGAAAAAAAAGAGAAATATTTTTCGTTTTTGGTTATGAAAAAAAAATAATACAGCTTCATGTTCTTTTTGTCGTTTGTTCTCATCGGATATTTCTTTTTCTTAACGTACCCTGTGTACATAATAATCTGTTGCAAACAATATATTACATTGATTTCATTGAAAATGAAAAATTCCAATATGGTTGTTTTTTTCGGCTAAGATTATATTGAATTCTTTCAGGATTTCCAAGGCATTCTGCTTTAGCAATAAAGGTCATGGGTTGTATTTGGCAACACCCACCGAGTTGCAGAAATTCACTCTGTGTGTTGACTTTTGGTAAGTAGTCCATCAACTTTAAGAAATTATTCAATAATGCTATTCATCAATAAGTGTTTCTTTAGCCAAACTTAAAATTTTTTAAAGAAAATGCTATCTTTTAATCGTAAGATATTTACGAAGTACGTAACTAATTTGGGTTGAAAATAAGCCTTGAGAAGCTTATGGTATTTATAGAGGAAAGTGGGCTAGTATTGTATAGAGCGTACAGAGGCAGTTCTGAACACTGCGATTTTTTACTAGAATAGGTATAAGGCTCCTGAGGGCAAAAGCATATGCATTCACAGATACATTAGAAATGTTCGTCCAATTCACCGTAAGAATTGATTAGCATGATTCAAGTGGGACACACACAGTATAGAAAAGTTTCATTAGGGGAATGTTGGCATGGTTCGCACAGAGTGAACCTTCAAACAACGCAAATTTTCTCTTTGTTTACAAAGAGCTAGTTCAACATTTCTTAGCCATAAGATAGATAATTATTAAGCTCATGAGACGAGATGATAAATGGTAAGTCAGCTCTTTGCAAACAAGGAGAAAATTCGTATCGTTTGAAGGTTCACTCTGTGCGGACCATGCCTACATTCCCCTATTTATACCTCTCTCTTGCACATTTTAGGATAATAATACTGTGTTTAAGGGGTTGCATGTTACGTATGTTTTTTTTTGTATGCAAACAATGGGATGCTGAAAGCTTACCTTTAAGAATATTTTGCGGCCATAGAAAAGTGGCTAGAGTTTTCGATTGGTTATGACTCGGTGTAAATAACAGAGAATACCCAGTTACTGTATATTCATCAATATAATGGAACTATTAGCCAATCCCCCCTTTCGCCAGACTTTGAAATCCAGTAATGTTGAGTATATACCTCTTGCCGTTGTCTTCCTAGGACTTGAAAAATATATATATTTAAAAAAATCATTGTTAGATTCATTATTTACATTATTTTAATTTTCTGTTGTTTTTTTTATTATTTCCGTGTAAATGTTCCAGTGTACAACATATAAAAAATAGACAATTATGCCTTTAAAAATATTGTGTGATTTGTGTGTGTGATCTTATAAATTTTATCTTCTTACGCCAATTCCTTAAAAATTAGCTGAATCTGCACCATAATTTTAGTTCCCGCTCTTTCCTCATCCTTCAGTGTAATACTTTATTTTTGAACATTTTCAGTCTCTGGCTAAAGGATTTGGAACAGTAGTAGCATAAAAGTGTTCTATTGTATCTGAATTCTCTTCAAAACCTTGACAAGTTGAGACAATGTCAACATTCCACTTTGTAAGATGTGAATTTAGTTAGTGCCTTGCGTATAATATTGTAATTTCCTGTTGGGAAAAGTTAGAAAATACCCTATTAATTTTCTCGTCTAATTGTATGGTAAAGTACCCTCTAGTCGGCCGGTTCCTCAACTCGGCCAATTGAATTATTTAACGAATTTTTTACCGTTTTATAGTCAATTTCTATGAAATTTTGACTGATTTACGTTATATATAATATAATACACCTTATAATGATAAATCGGTAAGACCATATTATAACAAATCTAAGTAAATTGAATATATAGTCGCACTGGCCGAGTTGAGAAACCGGCCGACTACAGGGTACTTTACCTTATATTTGAGATACTTAATGAGAATCAAACCTACATATTTGATTTTATCTTATACAAATAAAAACAATGAAAAATGTCCAAAATTACATGCAAGGGTGAAAAAAAGGTGTGTAGATCTGGCCCTGAAAATGTGCGGATAAACCCTAGATATTCAGTGACTACTAAAAAAATGCACAATGACAATTATTTGTGATATATTCTTTGTTTTTTTTTTACTTTCTTAAAAAAGTGACTTAGGGGTATGTGGGGTAATTTTAGGCATAAATTAATTTTGAAATGCATTCAGCTTTCCGTTATCCGAATGTTTAGGAGTGGTAATTACAGATAAAAACCATAATGTGAATGCGAAGACAGATTTTCAATGAATTTCTTGAAAAGTGTTTGACAGCTGTCATCCGAATATCACAGAACCGGTTATCGAAAAGATGAGTGTGTTATAAAAATTACCTGTGACTTTTCAAGTAATTAAATACCCGAGAGACATTTTCTGGTAGCTCCCCCGCCACTTAAAGCTAAAAATCGACCCGCTTGTGCCATCCTCCCTTTACTTTACGTGATTTGCTCATCTCCAGTTAGAGCTGCTTTCTACGCTTGATCCTCGCACACCCTTAGATCAGTCATTGATTGCACTATGCAAAAAATTCACAACTTTTTTTGCTAACGGAGATCTCACATGGTACGCTTGATTAAGAATCTGGTCTTGGTTTTGCTACAACACGTAACATTTTTTTTTATTATTACTTTTATATTTTTTCTGCTTTGCCTTACACTATCCATTATATCTCAGGTTCTAGTGAACAGAACTTAAAAAGTGTGGGTCCGTTAGAAAGCTCATTAGCTATGCTTCAATTTTGATAATTAAAAAACAAACTTTGTAAAACCACTCCTTCAGGGTGTAAAATTGAAGTTTCTCTAAAAAATTTCCAAAAAAATAGTCTTAAAGTGAAATTTTAAAAATTTGTATAAAATAAACTAAACAAAATATTAAAAATTCATTGACACCGGGCGATAGGTAACACTTATGACTACAATTTTGTTCATCTAAGACATCGTGCTCCGATCACTCTAAATGCTTTAAATGATGGTTTTTGTCCTTTTCCAAAAATATGAAGTACCTATTTTAGAGCAAATTTCCTAAAAATGTCTGAGAAAATATCTTTTAAAACTAATGTGAAACATAAATGTTGAGATTTTTCTTTAAATCCATCGGGAAATCATCAACATGATTTTCATTTACATTCCCAATCAACCCTCTTTAAAAAGCTCCCAATTTTCCTTCAAGTATTCAATTTTTGTTTCTATTTATTTCCATCCATTCATCTAATACTATTTTTAATAGAGGTTAATTTTAAATGAAAGTATGATCTAAAGTCATTGAAATGTATTTACGAAATGTTTGCTGATGTGCCTGATGTGTTTTATACCATTTATACCTATCATAAAAAAAAGCATTCCAAAAGAAGTTTACGGGTTTCTTCTCGCGGCTGAATGGTGATTGGGGATGTTAATGAAAATTATGCTGACGGTCCCCCGATCGATTTAAAGAAGAATCTCAACATTTATGTATGTTTCACATTAGTTTTAAAAGTTATTTTCTCAGAAATCTATAGGAAATTTGCTCTAAAATAGGTACTTCATATTTTTGGAATAGGACAAAAACCAACAAATGAAGCATTTAGAGTGATCGGAGCGCGATGTCTTAGATGAACAAAATTGTAGTCCTAAGTGTTGCCTATCGCCTGGTGTCAATGAATTTTTAATATTTTGTTTAGTTTATTTTATACAAATTTTTAAAACCTCACTTTTAGACCATTTTTTTGGTAATTCTTGTTAGAGAATATCCCCTGATGGAGTAGTTTTACAGTTTTCTGTAATTATCAAAATTGAAGCACAGCTAAATAAGCTTTTAACCGGACCACCCTTTTTAAGTTCTATTCACTAGAACCTGAGATATAACGGATAATGTAAGGCAAAGCAGAAAAAATATAAAAGTATTAATAAAAAAAACATTGTCAGGTGATGGAGCAAAAACAAGGTCAGATTCTGAATCAGGGGACTTGACTCTATCACACGTACCATGTGAGATCTCCGTTAGCAAAACCGTGTTGCATTCAGTAAAGAGAGCAGACGATCTTTCCATTAGTAAGAGAATAAGCGCTCTCCTTTTTATTCAGACCAGGCAGGGGCATGATATTTCCTATGTTTCCCATATGTTTCTAGTGTGCCGGAAAAACTTTTGAGTTTATTATCTATTTTCTGTCATTGTAGAATGAATTAGCAAATAATACTAATACAAAATAAAAGCCAATTTAATAACGAGAAGGCAACCGAAAACCCCAAATTGGCAACCTACGTAGTTATGGAGATATCTCGTGAAATGTGCACGAAAACAGGAAAAATTTTACACTGAAAGTGGTTGCATTTTTCAGAGATAATTTCACCCCCTTGATTCAGACAGTCAGTTAATTTGGGAACTAGCGAGGTGGAGTTGTGAGCAAGGACGCGGTATGGTCTCGTAATTCTTAATCGGAATGAGTAGAAAAGACCGGCACCACATTAGCTTAATTTCATTAACGTTTTTGATACTCAAGAAATTTTCATCAGTCTTAAACTACTCTACCTCCTCTATTTTGACAAATCGTGATTAAAATCGATATTTAGCATATAGCATGAGCTATGCAGCAAAACATATCAGTTTTCCCTAATCTATGGTTGTTATGAAAAATAAAATCAATTTTATTCTTTTCTCTATAGCTTAAAATTCCCATTTGACTACAACAATTAATCAGTATTAAAACGTTTTATTTATTTATTTATTTATTTTTTTAGTATTCAATTCACAAATGAGATGATGTGTGAGCTGTTCCAGGCCCATGATATGCCTGAACCACCTAAAGAGAGCTTCTTCAAGGGTTTATTTGGAGGTGGATCTCGTAGTCTGGATCGCGAAGAATTATGTGAGTAAAAGTGAATTTTATCTGCTCTAATCTAGAGGATATGATCTAAGATAGAGCTTTGACTCTAGATTAGGTCTAGGAAAGAAAGATTAAGGTAGAGCTAGAGCTATTTGAAACTGCTCTAGCATTACACAAGTAGAATTAAGAATTATTTTAATATGCGTATCTACAGTTGGAGAGTCGAGCGGGAAAGCAAACCGTTCAGTGGCAAAACACATTCCGGGACCGAGTGCCAACTTGGAGGCATTGGGGGCGCGCGCTAGTACGGCCACATCAGAAATTAGTCGCGCCCATCAATTGGCCATGGAGAGAGGTGAAAAGTTGAGTCAGTTGGAGGATAGGACGGAAAGGATGGCCAACCAAGCACAAGAATTTAGTGGCACCGCACATTCTCTTATGCTAAAGTACAAGGATAAGAAGTGGTATCAATTATAAGGAAAATAACACATGTACCATTAAGTGCAACAATTTGCTCCATTGAAGCATTTGCAAGATAACAAAATAGTAAAAAAAAAAAAAGTTGTTCAACTATTTTTCTCTTTGGAGTATATTCATTTGATATAACCAAGTACACAAAAACAGAGAAAAAGTGGATGATATATCAATAAAATTGTTATATATGCTCTCGATTTTTGCAAAGAAGAAAACTATAAGAAATGGTTACAGATGTAAAAAGGAGGAGATTAAAGAAATTACCATATGTAATACATTATGAATTACATATAGTGAATTATAATTTTCACCTGTCAATTTTAATTAGAATCTTATGAAAAACTATATTACTATAAAAAAAAAGATGAGAAAAAAGAATATATTGGATATAAAATATCTCTTCTCGGTCTATTAGTTAAAGAAAAAAAAAGAGAAAAAAATGATAATTGAAAAAAACTATTGATAAATGAAAGAAATATTTATGAAAATAAATGAAAAAAAAATATTATTGAAAAAAATATCTAATGAAAGGAAAAAAGAGAGTAGAAATTGTCACTAATACGGTACACGTGGATCGCCCCTTTGGGAGACCCAAAAATCAATTATTATTATGATGATGAAAATGATGAGAAATAATATACCTACAATATATATACACATATATAGATTTATAAACTGTATTGCATAGTTTTTATCAAAATGATGATCACTAAATGAAAAAGAAACACTGGACAGAGATTATATTATAGAGAAAAAAAGCAGAGAAAAAAAATTGGAAATTAATACAATAATTGTAATCTCAAGCTGTGGTGCATTTTTTCTTCAAAAGAAAACAACACCCCCCCTCCCCCTCATGCTTGAGTCGAGACAGTCTAAATATATTCGTTCTTTTTTATGTAAATATACAAGAAAGAAAGAAACATGAAACTTAGTTTGTAGATGTAAAAGTCTTTGGAAAAAAAAATAAGAGAAAAAGAAAAAGGAAAAATGTGAGAAAAATACTTATAGGCATCTATTATGAAGAGATAAAAAAAAATTACATATGCAGAGAAATTATATTTAGAGGAAGAAATTACCATACATATGTAGGTGATAACAAAGCGATAAAAAAGAGGTGTGGAAAAAATGACATGATCAAACAAAATAGCACTTTTAAATACAAAAAAAAGAGAAAGAGATTATATATTGTATCAGAGTTCTAAAGAAAAAAAAAATAGAATAACTGAGGCTTTGGAATGATGATATTTTTTTTAATAACAGAGATAATTACCATTTTATCCTTTCCAAACTGTAAAAAAAAACAAATTAAAAGAAATCATATCGCTGAAGGAAAATTCATCATAAACTAAAAAGGACAACACTCAAAAATCACATTAAATTGTAAATATGGAAGAAAAATTTATTGAATATTGTTAAATTGCCTACAAGTACGTGGCAATTGCAGAGAATTCCCGCAAATGTTGTTCTGAAAATACCCCACTGAGAGATAGAGAAGAATTTGTGGAGAAATATCAGATTTAAAGTATTTTGTAAAAAAAAGAAAAAAGAAATTGTGATATTGGACAAAGTTCCCTATATAGAGATTATTCTCTGATGCTTCTTCTTCCGATAACTCTTATATCTTCCTGGAATTAAACATCTCTTTTTAAAATACTCCAATGAAGAGAAATTGTCCAGCAATGATCAGCAGGTATATTTTCTTACTAAAGGATTTCTTAAGGAAAAATCTTAAAAGGATTTATCTTTTGTATGTAAAATTCTAGGCTATATCATAATTTTTCCTAACTCGAAAAATTGGAATATTAACAGAGTTTAAAATGAAAATTTAAATTATGTGCTATGAAAAGTAATATGCTGATTAATTTAAGTACATTGAGATATCATGGAAATTTATAGGGCACCCTGGGGCAAAATGTGACAAAACGGGCACTTTATTTTTTCGTGAATTCACAAGACACCAAAGGGTTGTTTAATTTCGAGATTCTTATTGAAAATTTATGTTATATACTTATATACGAAAAGATATGCTATTTCTTGATTTTTTTACTTTGCAATTTTTTACAATGTTTTGAAGATGGGTGTCATCTTCATTAAGTTTTGAATTGAAAGGAAAAATTACGTAAAGACTACGTAAAAGCAATTCGTACTAATAATTAAAAAAATATATATATATTATATATGGAAAAATGTAGAAAGGAATAAAGGTGAAAGTGGGGCACTTTTGAATTGGGATTCCTTTAAAATTAGACTTTTTCCTATTTTAAGAACGAATTGAAGCTTTTTGTAATGCAATTTAGCTTCAAAATTGCTTTATGGAGTAGGGGAGGGTAAGGCAGTTTCACCCCTAAATTGCAAAATAGATTTTGGGACCATTTTGCAAAAAGATGATAAACAGAAGTAAAACTTTGTATGGGCCAATCCATCTCAAAACGACCGAAAAAATCGCAAATCGAGGGGTCATGGTCTTAGATGTTTTTGAATTTTACATATGTTAAAGTACACGATAAAATAATATACCCCTATTTTTTTTTTCGTCTGAAAAAAATTCCTGGCCGGAGATACATGGCGTCAAAGATGGCGCCTCGCGCTTCATTCCTCAATTGTGATTTTTGGCAAATATTTTAAAATGCTCTATTTCGGGAACGGGTTGAGATTTCTTCTTACTCTTTTTTTATTTGAAAGATAATTTTATACTCTTTAAAACGATATACCTGATTTTGCATTATCTGCTTAAGTTTTTTTGTAACGGTCTTTTAAAAAAATTTTGAAAAAATTTAAAAATTAATTTTTCTCAAAAACCCCATTCTCAAAAATTTTGATTTTTTTACTGTTGATCAGTAACATTGAGTACTACATTCCCTGAAAAGGCGAGCTTCCACTTTTGCACTTACTTTTTTTAAAAAATATTTGAAAAATTACCATATTTTCAAAATTAAAAATAACCAGTTAAACTCAAAATTTTGAGTTCAACTTTTCAGGGAATATAGTACTCCACAATACTTATAAACAGCCAAAAAATAAAAATTTTTCGAAATCAAGTTTTTGAAAAAAAAAATTTTTTTTTTGATTTTTAAATAAAAATGTCTTTTATTGACAAAAATCAAACTTTAAGATACATTTGACACATGTGTCAATATGTAGATTTTTTTTTAAACGGAATTTCAAAAAAATTTTTTTTTTTAATTTTTTCAAAAATAATCCAAAATTTCTAAAATTTTTTTTTTTTGAAAAACTAAAAGAAAACAAAAAACATAATTAGTACATGTGTTTAATATGATTTAAAGGCTTATTTTTGTCAATAAAAGACATTTTTATTTAAAAATCAAAAAAAAAAATTTTTTTCAAAGACTTGATTTCGAAAAATTTTGATTTTTTGGCTGGTTATAAGTATTGTGGAGTACTATATTCCCTGAAAAGTTGAACTCAAAATTTTGAGTTTAACTGGTTATTTTTAATTTTGAAAATATGGTAATTTTTCAAATATTTTTAAAAAAAAGTAAGTGCAAAAGTGGAAGCTCGCCTTTTCAGGGAATGTAGTACTCAATGTTACTGATCAACAGTAAAAAAATCAAAATTTTTGAGAATGGGGTTTTTGAGAAAAATTAATTTTTAAATTTTTTCAAAAATTTTTTAAAAGACCGTTACAAAAAAACTTAAGCAGATAATGCAAAATCAGGTATATCGTTTTAAAGAGTATAAAATTATCTTTCAAATAAAAAAAGAGTAAGAAGAAATCTCAACCCGTTCCCGAAATAGAGCATTTTAAAATATTTGCCAAAAATCACAATTGAGGAATGAAGCGCGAGGCGCCATCTTTGACGCCATGTATCTCCGGCCAGGAATTTTTTTCAGACGAAAAAAAAAATAGGGGTATATTATTTTATCGTGTACTTTAACATATGTAAAATTCAAAAACATCCAAGACCATGAAGTGTACCCCTATGGTCGTCTTGAGATGGATTGGCCCGTATATTCTTTGAATTACAGTTGGGTTTAATTCATTTCACTTGAAAGGCAGAATGTGTGAAAGTCCCCCATTGCGGGGCAATTTCAAGATAAATATGAGGCAATTTTTGAGAAAGATAAAACGTGTTTATAGGAAACTTGCGATACCAGAATTGATTAAAATTACTACTTTGAAGTCTTCTAAGACTCTAAAACCTAAAAATATAGTCGAACAAGAACTGTATAACAGAATTTGAACACTAATTGATCATAAAATAAAATATCACCAAAGATTTCCAAGCCTGTTTCTCATAAATTGAGTAATTTTCTTTAAATTTTTATACGAAAGAAATGTCTTTTGTTGTACTAAGCCAATTCTGTACATTATTGGATGATTATATCGCCTTACAACAAGTCTTTTTAAGTATAACAGTTTTATAATAGTATTTTAAAGTCTCGATTTTTATAATACTAAAAAAAATTACAATATCATGCTGAAAACATTCTGAAAAGATATTATAACAATTAAATTGATCATTTTTAAGCACTTAAAAAACACTGAAAGATTTTTTTTTTAATTTTTTTTTTATGAACTTTTAGGAAATACTACTTCCCATAATTGCGAACTTCATCAACAAAAACAGCTACAAAACGTTTTTAATGATCATTTTAAGTTAATTTTGATTAAAAAAGTAAATTTTTAGACACTGGAAATTTCTCCATGTGCTTGCATGAAACTGCCCCACACGCACTTTTTTAATTCAAATCAAAGTTGTCAGAACCGTCTTAGATTTCATTCAACGCTAAAAGCCTTATAATAATCATAAAACCACTGGTAATTTAATACAATTATGTTACTGCGACAGATAAGTGCAATAGTTCAGAAATTGTTGAAAATAAAACATTACAAAAAGTTTCATTTTGATGCAGTTTTATAAAATTAATTACAGAATTCAAACAAGAAGCGTCACGAAATTAATTATTTTTATGAACATGGGTCTCAGTTATCTCTTCAATAACATAAAGGTATTATCCCATTCCTTTCAAACAGATAAAAAGAATATGCAAAAATTGAAATGCCCCACCCTCACCTAAAATTATATCACGGTAAGGTCCAGGTCCATTTAAAAATTTAAAATTCAAATTATTTTCAAATATTCATAATTTTCATATTTAACTTCTATTATACTTTGTCAAAAGAATTTCCATTGGGAAAAATCTTTGGTATTTGTATTTAACAGATCCAAATTATTCTGTTGTCTATATATATGAATTTGTGGATAATTAAAACAAATATTTTATGCGTGAAAAGTAATTTACAAAAAATTTAAAAATCGATATTTTTTATTTATATATTTCATATTCAAATCATTTTAAAACCTTGGACGATGATCCAGATTATTGTGTGATTATTATATGATAAATATTATATTTTGAAACTTCAGTTTATTTTATCCTGGAAGATATCGAATTAGAAAAAATCGGTTTGTCACATTTTGGATGGGTTAAAGAAAGACATGAAAAAAATCTATTTTACCTCAGGTTTCCTTAACACCTATTTTGCAAGACTTATTCAAATATTGTTGCCATAGCAAAGGATTTGGAAAAGACTTTAGTGAAATTCCCAATCAATTGGTACGCTTGGATAGTTAAATTCTGGATCACAACTAAACTTTGTCCCTTTAAAATTAGACTCAGGTAAATCCTATAGTTTTTCGTTTTTTTTTTTAATCAAAATTTCTCAAGGCGTGCTGTAACACACTCAAATTTCATTCCAAATAATATTTTTTTTTTAATTGAGAGACTTAACTTTAAAAATATTTTTTTCTAGATTATTAATGCCTGTAGTAGTGAAAAAAGTTTGCGAAAGAGTAGTTCAAATTTTTTTAATTTACAAAAAGATACAAATTGGTGGTAGAATGGGGTTTCTATCCCAAAGTTTGTCTGAAAGTTTGCAGTTTAATAAATTAATTTTGTAATTGTATATTCCGTTAGAAAAAAAAAGTTTAGTCAGCAAGCAATTTTGACGGCAAAGATTTGTAGCTAAATTAACATTACAAACCTTTTGCTCCTGAACAAACTAATTTGTTGATTTCTCTAACAAATTGTCAAAATTCTACAAAACTTGATTAAAAACTGCATAGTCTATTGTAAGATGTGGCAGAAATATTAAAACAAAATAGGGTTTTTGTATAACAATGCATCAAATAACACATTTACAAACTAAATTACAAATTTATTTTGTCTTATGGGCTCTACACACTACTGAAATTTATGTCCATATTAACACTTCGTAGAACCCTAACTAAAAGTGTCACGGAAGGACCAAGTGGCAGACGCTGCCATTTATCGAATTTTACATAACATTTTGATATTTCTAATTATATTTAAACATTCAGAGCTTTAGTCAATTCTATTCTGGTGTCTGAATCAGAAATTTCATCTCCTTGGGTACTGTATCTAAAGATTTTTAACCATTCGATGTTTTCATCTTTATCAGAATCATGGAGTAAGGAAAAGTGGCCTGCCTTTGAATGCGGCAGCCTTTGAATGTTTCAATATTTCTCTTATTTCTCAAAGCAAAAATTCTACTTTATGAACAATAGTTAATACTATTAACTATTTTCTATTAACTTCGCTTAACAAAATGGATTTTTAGCTTTGGGAAATAGGAGAAAAATTGAAGCATTCAAAAACTGACGCATTCAAAGGCATGTCACTTTCCCCCATAATTCTTCTAAATAATTTGCAAAAACACTTTCAATTTGTTCTTTAAGGCTTTTATACATTATCAATCAAGAAAATTACATCTGCAGAACGTCAAACTCCCATATAAAATGCATATGGCAGCAACTCCCACTTGGTCCTTGCGAGTGCAGTTTTTTGCTTTTGCAATATATTTACATTAATATTTAATTTTTATTAAAAATTTTATAACGAAAAAATAGCCAGATAAATTCTGCACGCGTTCAATCGGACCCCCAGGCAAAATTATATATTCTTCAATATAAAAAATGAAATTGAAAACTAAATTGGCAGCGGCTGCCTTCCAAGAGTTATATGGTTCCAAGCCTTCCAATGCTGGGGTCCTTTCAAGTGTTAAAGCAAATTCCCTACGCTTGTGTAGGAAAAAGTCTTCAATATGGACATAAATTTCTGTAATGTGTAGAGGCCATTAGAGGAAAATGTTTATATTACTAACGAATATATTTTTTTTTATTTCCAAATACATCAATGACAACAAACCTTTGTTTGTAAAAGAGCTAAAGTACAAACACATTTGTCAAACTACAAACCTCGAACACTGAAGTTTGTCAAATGAAAAATTTATCTCTAAATTTATGAATATTCTGGCAAACTTTTTTCCTAATTAGCAATGAGAATTGGATTGGGTATTTTAAGTTTAGAAGCCCATAATTGCAAACATTCTAAAATATGAATACTATACATCCCATATGTGCTGAAATATTGAGAATCAGGAATAGGAGATGCAGGGTATTGCACCAAGATACAATTTTCGTCTTTATCTAAAATTACAAGTAGTGTTCTGCCTTAATTTTCAAGTTATACAGCTCTAAACACCACATAATCACTCAGAAAAATCTTATGAACCATGATCAGGAATTTGCAAAAACGTTGAACCAAATAAGAGATCATAAAATTTCCTAAAAAACATAAACATTATTATTAATTATTAAAAAAAAACTCACTTTGCAAGTGAATGTTGCACTAAATAATATTAAGTTTTTATGCTATTTCATTTGCAAATGAGAGGATTTTTAACCTCGTGTATGGGAAGCATTTTATCTGAATATAGTCAACTTTTAGCACTATTCTGAACAACTTTCTCTTCCTCAGAGTATATTAAATACAAAATATACAATCTTTCGCTTTACACCTGTGCATATCTTCCTGAAGTCACATATAAACTGTACAATTTCTTATATAATCTGTTAAGGGTATGAGGGAATCTTATAAACAATCGCTCCTATGAGATTTTCTCAATTGCATATCACAAAAAAAAATCCTATAACAAAAAGAACCGAATGATTTTACTTTTCACCAAGAAGAGAAACTCTCTTTAGTAGACACATGAAAAAAAAATCACTATCATGTGAAATTGTTCATTAAAAAATAAATAATGTAAATATTATACATAAATTATACATAAAAGAAACATTTAATCATATAAGATAAATGTATGGAGAATATTGTGCAAAAGGAGACACACTGAACTCGTTAAAATATATCTGTGGTTTCAAATCAAACATTGCATGGAAATTCTGTAAAAAAAAAAACACAAGAAAAAATAGAAGAAATAAGAATTTTTCATGCGATGAACAATTTAAATGGTTATTAGAGGACAATTTTGAAATGCATTGAATATTTTTATTAGAAGAAGAAACAATATGTAAAATTATTCACAATCTTAGAGGAAGAAAGAATAATGAGTGAAAAAAAACTCGCAAAGTAATTTACAAAAGTATAGTATTAGAAAATTACCGTAACTGTTGTTAAACTATATAACCAGCATTTAATTTTTTAAACTCAGAGATCAATGAATAATTTGATCTTGATAAAGATAGTTCTGTTATTGGGAATAATTTTTAACAGAGAATTTTATTTATTGTCAAAAATGTCTAGGTGAAGAAATCGTAAAAAAATATAGAAATTGTACATAATTTTGTATAATGAAGTGTAACACACGGAACAGCAATGTTGCTGTTAAATGAAATAATATCCCATCGTTTGATCACCACTTAGCAAAATTTTCTTTCTTGACTTTTACAATCAAACATTTAGTTTTTCGGTTTTACTTCTCTTATGCATAATTTAAAAAGAAAAACTCGCCAATTCTAACATGTTAAAATGAATTTACCGAACGAAATATATATTCTTCCGTAGATAATGTTTTTTTTTTGGTAAAAAAAATGTGACAAAAGAAAGAGACATATCTCTCCGAGAAAAGAATATTTTATGAAAATTCCCAACCACCTCAAATATTTGAAGAAAAAAAAAGTGATTTTGAGTGAAATATTTTTCCTTCATCGATATGATAAATTCTCAATTTATGTGCAAAATGGAACAATCCTCAGAGATATATTCGTAAAAAATTATATATTGCTTACAAATTGAACAGTAAATGCAACTTTTGAGATTCTTTCTTACATTCTCTTCACTATTATTTAAAAAAAAACGTAATGTGATTAGTTTAATCTTTTCTTACTGGAAATTGCAGATTGCAAATAAGTTAAATCATCATAAAATGTAACAATTTGTTTTTTTTTTTTTAAATAATAATAGTCTGTAAATAAATTAATGATGCAACATGAATAATTAAAATTAATTTATAATGTAATTAAAATAAAATGATACACTTCTCTTATTTTAAGAGGAAGGAAACTTACAATTGAAGATGTATGATTCCTACCAAAATAATTGGCCAATTTCAATAGTTTCAGAAATATAAATAACTGAAAAAATAAAATAATTTCTTTCAAATAAAATACTTTTATCAAAAAGACATTTTTAGACTTTGATAGGAAGTATCTAATTAATTTTCATTTTAGATTTTAACTATTATTCGATTTAAATTATGTACATTCCTTATTTCTATGTGAAAAAAAAAACTTTACATCTCTTCAAAATTACACCATTTAATTTTGAGATTAATGTTAAAATAAAATAGTTCTGAGTATTGTTCCACGAATTAAATTTATCCATTAAAAAGAAAATTGTTATAAATTTTGTCAGGGTTTTTTTTTCTTCTCTCAAAAGAACCACACAAAATATTTCTTTGTGCGCCACAGAAGTGTTTGAACTAAATTAGGAGCAACATTAAAAAAAAAATTGGAAAAAAAACCAAAAGGCAATGGAAGACAATAATTACCAGCAGCATGAGTTACCTAAGGATTAATTGAAAAGTGCATTATTTCTCAATTTTTGTTTATTCTTCATTTCTCAAATCCCCCTTCTAGTCTCCACATTCTAAGTCACTCTCAGAAGAGTTCATTTACATGTGTTTTTTCTTTTAATAAATTAAGTTTACAAAGGAGCAGCATTTAATGTTAAAAATAGGTAAAAAAAAATTGTAATCAAGTTCTATATATTGTGTCTTCCGATAATTCTTATTCATTAGGAAGAGAGAGAGAAAAAAGGGTGGAAGAGAATATTTTAGCCAAGATAAATTAAATTTTTGTTTGCCTGTTGTCTTTTTTATTATTATTATTATTGTTAATTTATAAGCATTTTAAATTCTCCTGAATGAGCGCTGCAATTGACTTTTTTGAGAGACGAAAGAGATGAAAATAAAATGTTTGAGAATGTTTTTTGTAATAGGAAATTACAAAAATTTATTTACATTTTGTGATTGTGATACATTGCTGAAGGCAGGACATTGTATGACAAGATCGCGATGATTTGAAGATGTAAGAAAAAAAAATGAAGAATTGTAGAATTCGGTGGAGTTTTAATGTGCAAATACAGCCTTTTTGTTGTAATGGTTTGTGTGGTTTTTCTTTATTTTTTTCCCCATCGGTCCGGATGGTCTAGGAGAATTTTAAAATTCTGAAGCACTATACATGAAGCACATTATGAAAAAAATCACAAAGGTGAGTTTTATTTTATTCTTAACCCTTTAAGGACGATTGGGTCACCCGTGACCCATAGAGAAAATTATTTTTTCTGACTATCCAAAGTTCTTTCTTTCTAATGTATGTACGTAATTGTAAAGTAGAAGGTTATAGGAATCTAGGATATTTTTTTGCAAAACTCCAACGATTTGCTATATAACAAATATTTAAGCTTGAAAGTGACGAATTTTCAAATGATCGCACTGATAAATAATTTTTAATATTTTTTATTTATTCCAAATTTTTTTAAGCAAAACCCTTTTGGGAATAGAAAGTACACTGTTCATACATAATATTTTTCATTAGAGTAAAAATTATCATTCATTGGTATCGTCAGAAAAAATACTAACATTTTTTAGGCTATTTTTGTTCCTATCGTTCATAGAAGCAAAAAATATACCGGATCAGACTCTGTTGGATTGTCCAAGGCTAGATGTAATGCCCAGCGCACAATAATTTTTATTTGTGAATATCTTTTTAAAATTTCCTATGAGAGTGAGCGAGATGACTAGATTTAGATCTCACTCACTCTCATTGAAATGTCAATAACATGTTTACAAAACAATAGTTATTGCGCGTTGGGCATAAGACATTTAATTAATTTTGTTTATTAGTTTCTTTTTTATTATTGATTTTCGATCAGAAAAAAGCGTCTCGTCCTTAAAGGGTTAAACAATTTTTATCATTTTTTACAGTATTCAGAAAGTATTTTTTAAATACAAAACAGAAGGTTTCTAGAACGAGGTATTTCTGTGATGTACCTATAGTTAATTGGACATTAAATTGGAATCTTGAGA